>NC_140249.1:23298746-23301246 GCF_949987555.1 Borostomias antarcticus | reverse complement strand
TGGGGCTATGACTGCTGCTGGGGCCCAGTCCCAAACGCAGGTAGACCGGGGCTATGACTGCGGCTGGGGCCCAGTCCCAAACGCAGGTAGACCGGGGCTATGACTGCGGCTGGGGCCCAGTCCCAAACGCAGGTAGACCGGGGCTATGACTGCTGCTGGGGCCAAGTCCCAAACGCAGGTAGACCGGGGCTATGACTGCGGCTGGGGCCCAGTCCCAAACGCAGGTAGACCGGGGCTATGACCGCCTGATTTGTTTCACAAGGCCGCGCCGTGAGAGGCTCCATTGTGAAGAGAGGGAAGTGAGCAGAGCGAGGCATTGTGCTTCGTCCAAACCTGTTAACAGCCTGAGGAGAGGAGGGAGGGAGGGAGGGGGGGGGGGGGGGAGGGAGAGAGAGAGAGAGAGAGAGAGAGAGAGAGAGAGAGAGAGAGAGAGATACTGCATCAACGCTAGCCGACTCAACATGGCAACTTAACCTTCCAGTCAGCTCTCAACACCATGATACTCTTGGCCATAAATTTACAAGGGGAACCTCATGGTAAACTTGTTAGCGACTAAGACAAAAGCAGATGCCTGATATATATATATATATAGAACACATATACAGCTGGTCTCTTAAAAGGTCTAGCTGGTTAAGGGTGGTGATACAGGCTGACTGTTACAGCTTGACTAGCGTGATGTGTCGTATGATGCTGCTTCCATCCAGTTTCCTGATCACAACGAACGCCGGTAGCTTCCACGATCGATCTTCCACCGGTACATTTCGCCGCCCGCCCGTCTCGCTACGCTAACGCGCCAAATCCTCCCGGTCTGTTCCGGCTCCTCCCCCTCCTCCCCCATCACTAGGCAACCCCCTGGAGCGCAGCGGTTAAACGTGGCCTGACTAATGGTTGGACAAACACCATCGTCTCCGCCTCGGCAAGCCAATCAGCACAGAGCAGGGCCCGGTGGAGCATCCTGAGACAGCTGATTGGCTGAGACTCTCTTCCTGCCTGGGCTCCCTTCTCCCTCCCTATAAAGACAGAGAACCAGGGGACAGCGGCGTCCCGTACCCACAGGACAGTGGACACACACACACACACACACACACACACACACACACACACACACACACACACCCATGCACATGAACACACGTATAAACGCATGCCAACACCCTCCTTCACAGGCGATCACAAGCACGCTCTCGCTCACTCCTTCACACACACACCCACACACTACTGCGTGTGTGTGTGCGCCCGCGAGTGTGTGTGAGTGTGTGTGCGTTGGAGAGCAAGCGACTCATTGACTAAGAGCTGGTGATTTGGCCCAGAGAGCAGCGTTGACCTTCTCCACATCCACTCTGTGTTTTTATGAGTTGGTGAAAGCAGCTCTCGACTGAGCGCCACTTCACACGACAGGTCAGGGACTTAGATGAGCCAGCGAAACAGTGGGAGAAAGAGAGAGAGAGAGAGAGAGAGAGGGACAGAGAGAGTGTGTGTGTGACAGAGACAGAGCGAGAGAGAGACAGGGGGGGGGGGGGAGAGAGAGAGCGAGAGAGAGAGACAGGGGTAGAGAGAGAGAGAGAGAGAGAAAGATAGTGTGTGACAGAGACAGAGCGAGAGAGAGACGGGGGGAGAGAGATAGAGACAGGGGTAGAGAGAGAGAGAGAGACAGGGGTAGAGAGAGAGAGAGAGACAGGGGGAGAGAGAGAGAGACAGGGGTAGAGAGAGAGAGAGAAAGAGTGTGTGTGACAGAGAGAGCGAGAGAGAGAGAGAGAGAGAGAGAGAGACAGGGGTAGAAAGAGAGAGACAGGGAGAGAGAGAGACAGGGAGAGAGAGAGAGAGAGAGAGAGAGAGAGAGAGAAAGAGTGTGTGTGACAGAGAGAGCGAGAGAGAGAGACAGGGAGAGAGAGAAAGACAGGGGTAGAGAGAGAGAGAAAGTGTGTGTGACAGAGAGAGCGAGAGAGAGAGTCAGGGGGAGAGAGAGACAGGGGGAGAGAGAGACAGGTGGAGAGAGAGTGTATAAGAGAGAGAGAATGAGAGAGCGAGAGAGAGAGAGAGAGAAAGAAGCAACACTGTCACCAGTCAATCTGTGAACGTGAGCCCCGAGCTGACCTCCATTTACATTTTGCGTGTTTATTTTCACAGGGACGGCAATTAAAAGCTACAGTAGCAAGCGGCACAATTGCATGCGTTGTCCCTGGGCAGGTAAACAGATAATAACACAGCAACACATTTGCATCAATCACAGCAACACAAGTCCATCAATGTGAAACAGTTCAAACTAGAAATGGTGCTCAGAGAGCCCAGACCTCCGCCCCAGAATGCATTTCCGGATCAAGTGCACGCCAAAATGGAATGGGTTTTTAAATTGACCCAAAAATAATGTTGTTCAACTCTCTGATAGGTGGTGTGTGTGCGTTTGTTTGTGCGTGGGTGTGTATGCTTGTCTGTCGCCGGGGCGGAGGTAATCAGTATAATATACTGTACATATAATAAATACAAGACAATCATTGGTGGT
>NC_140249.1:23266246-23293746 GCF_949987555.1 Borostomias antarcticus | reverse complement strand
TTGGGCTGCCTGTGGTAACCAACCATTCGATAAGGCTGGGACCCGTTCCCCAACGTTACCCCCGCAATAATGAGAACAGAAGTAAGGGGCTTTTTATTGCAGTTTCCGACTTGCTGTTTGTCATCCTCGGACTGCTCAATTCAACGTTGGGTCAATCTGCTACAGACACTAGGGGCTGGTTTCCTGGATAGATTAAGACTAGTCCTGGACTGGTGGGGCTGCTGGTCCGATCTGCTTACTAGGGTAAAGGACACGTGTGACGACAGGGAAAAGTTGTCGGTGGTCCAATCGGAGTGTAACCAATACTGCTCAATAGGCCATTCACAGGCGTCATGTAACAACACGGAGATTAGCATGCTAGCTAGGGGCTCAAAGGTTGCAGCCACCGGCCCACTCGCTTGCTGGTGGAAGAATCAATGGTTTAATTTACTGTGAGAGTCAGGGTGTGGGGTGTATTAGTGATAGCAAGCCACTATTCCTGGAAAGAGTTTCTTTCACTGGAGTTGTGAAAGTGGATGGTTTGGGAGTCAGGATATATAACCTGGTCCTCACTTCTCTGGTGAAATGCCCTCTAGTTCTCACCTAGTCGACCGAAGGGGCAAAACACGACAGAAACAAGTGCTTAACGTACAAACTATTCCCATCTGTCTACTTTCCTCATCTCTTTACCAACTCTTTAGCACTTAATTGAATTGAAAATCTTTATTGCCCCAGAGAGGAATTTGTTTAGCACACGTCAAGCATACATAAAACATTAACATGTACGCCCGTCACGAACACCGGAATGTCACCAACCACCATCATCATCATCACCATCCTCACCAACATCATCGCATCAACATCATCATCACTGCAACAGGCACCAACAGCTGTTCAGTGATTTAATGCTTTTCGGCACAAAGGAAGTGCTGGCTTGTTTTGTCCTTGTTTTGGGCGTTCTAAACCTGCGCCCAGAGGGGAGTAGGGGGAACGCTGAGAAGAGTGGATGGGAAGGATCGTCCAGTGTCCGTCTGGCAAGGTTGATGGTGTACTGATCAGAGAGTTGAGAGATACTCTGAACATCTGAGCCAGTGAGTTTCCTCCCCGTCTTCGTAAGCTTGTCCAGCATGTTTCTGTTCTTAGAAACAACTGTTCAACTTAAGCAGCTGTTCTAAGTTAAGAGTTCCTTCATCACATCACAAGCAAGGTGAACACCGCATGAGAGAAAGACAGATGGCACTTGAACGACACACAATGCCTGTATGAAGAGCACAAGGGCGACAATCAAAGCAACGCGGCCTTCATACCCCGAGATTCCAGCAGGCTCAGATATTTACCCCCATCAATGCCAGGTTCCCGAAGGCTTAATCTAGACCTCTCTTCTATCTCCTCTTCCCTCCTTCCCTTCTCTCCTCCCTCTCCCTTTTAAATGCATTTCAGACGGGAGGATAATGGTCTCCCATGGCGCCACACAGCCGAACCAGGCGACGGGAGCGAGAGGCGTTTCATCTCGGCGAGCGCGCTCCCAAGTTAACTGTTATCCGTCGTGTACGCCGTCCTGTATTCTCTCACACCCTCGCGCTCGTCGCCGGGAGAGGCGAGGGGGGCTCTAACCGACCATCTCTCCGAGGAGCGAGTCAGTTCAGCGGTTATGATGTTCTCCAAAGCCGTAATTAGAACCCAGACAGTGCGCCGCTCTCCAGGGGAGGCGTCGTCCCAGCGGGGCGCGAACGCCGAGGCTTCTCATGTTTTGTTACCTCCTCCGCCACAGAACACACTTGAGACAGGGACTCTCCGTCACGGTCTCTGCGCAGCGTTCGTCTCATTAGCTATACGTGAACAACTGAGGCCTATAGACGAATAACCGTGTAGTTGACAGTGACAATTTCAGCGTTTTGGGTCTTTACAGCACCACAATGGATTTGAAATGAAACATTCAATATGTGCTTTAAGTGCAGACTTTCAGCTTTGATTTGAGGGTATTTGCATTAAAATAAGGGAACGGTGTCGGAATTACAAACAATTTTATACATGATCCCCTTTTTAAGGGACCAAAAGTAATTGGACAGTTGGCTCGTCAGCTGTTCAATGGCCAGGTGTGTGTTATTCCCTCATTATTTCATTTACAAGGAGCAGATGAAAGGTCTAGAGTTCATTTCAAGTGTGGCACTTGCATTTGGAATCTGTTGCTGTCAACTCTCAATATGAAATCCAAAGAGCCGTCACTACCAGTGAAGCAAGCCATCATTAGGCTGAACAATCAAAACAAACCCATCAGAGAGATAGCAAAAACATTATGTGCTGCCAAATCAACTGTTTGGTACATTCTTAAAAAGAAAGAAGACACTGGTGAGCACAGCAACACCAAAAGACCCAGAAGACCACAGGAAAGAACAGTGGTGGATGACGTATTTACTTATATACTTAATTATTTCCATGATGAAGACCTCTTTACCACAGATGGCCAGATGAAGAACTCTCCCCAGGAGGTCGGCGTGTCTGTCAGTCAACAATCAAGAGAAGACTTCAGTAAACACAGAGGGTTCACGACGAGATGTAAACCATTAATGAACCTCAAAAACAGGAAGACCAGATTATAGTTTGCCAAAACACATCTTAAAAAAAAGCCTGTACAGTTCTGGAACAACATCCTATGGACAGATGAGATTAACTTTTACCAGAATGATTGGAAGAGAAGAGAAGATTTTTAAAGGCAAAGAAGTGGAATGTTCAGCAGTGGCCAAGTTACCTGACCAATCCAATTGAACATGCATTTCACTTACTGAAGACAAAACTGAAGGGAAACCGCCCAAAGAACAAGCAGGAAGTGAAGACAGTTGCAGTAGAGGCCTGGCAGAGCATCACCGCTGACAACACCCAGCGTCTGGTGATGTCTATGGGTTTTGACTTCACGCTGTCATTGACTGAAAAGTATTTTCAACCAAACATTAAAAGTGACAATTTGATTTATGATGATGTCAGTTTGCCCAATTACTTGTGGTTCCTTAAAAAAAGGGGTTACCACATATACAATCTGTTGTAATTGCTACAGTGTTCACCTGATTTGAATGTAAATGCACTCAAATTAAATCTGAAAGTCTGCACTTAAAGTAGCCCTTCTCAGTCCCGCTCGCTCATGCCAGACAACAGTCCTTTGCTGGTCCATTCACTTTGCCGTCAAAATAAATCGGTGTCAGACTATTTAGGAGAGGTGCTCATATTTACTGGTGTCAGATAAACATGAAATTTCACTTACCTAAGCAAAAGGGTCTTTTTTAACAAATGCTGGGTTTTGAAGCCTCGGCGCTATATATATATATTTATGGACATAACTACATGTGCATTTGAATCTTTTTGGGGAGAGCTTTATCATTAACAGATGATAATATTTTTAATATGTTGTGTGAATGATATGCATGCAACTGCAAGTAAACAACGTCATCCATGTAGTGTTGTGCATATAACCCTCTTTTGATGTAAAAGTCATAAGACACTGAGCTTACAAAACAGTAACACAACTGTAAATGTAAATAGCACATATATGTGGTTATTTGTCTGTAGGCTTGATAATCTGATGATGATGATAATCCAGTTAGACAGATGTTGAGGCCACAGAGGGCGGTGTTCAGGGCGTGGGGTGTGTGTGGTACAGCTGCTCTCTCTCCTGGCATGGGACGGTATATTTCTCTGGAGCCATTTCTTACACACTGATAGCCCTTTTCCACCAAGAAGGAACCGGTTCGGTGCCGGTTCTCAAACCTAATTTTGAACGGTTCCAAGCATTTCGACCGAAAATAAATAAGTTCTGGAACCCCAAAGTTGGTTCCGAACCGGCACCAAAAAATAGTTTTTTCAGCGCGAACCGTGATGATATAATGACGTACAGCGGTTCCTTTCCAAACTAGTCGAAACGCGGTCCCGTTCCCTAGATAGAACCAAGGATCCAAGAATTCTGAACCGAACCGGTTCACGAACCAGAGTTACTTTGGTGGAAAAGGGGCTAAGAGAGGCAGGCCAGCAGGCAGGCAGGCAGGCAGGCCTGGCTACCGGAACATTCTACCGGCAGTGACTGACGAGGATCATCTGGGGGTTGCTAGTTATTGTTGCTATGGCGATGGATTCCCAAGGTTCCAAGGCGGTAATCGGATGGCGTGGGATTCCTGATAGCAGCATGGGGATGACAGGATGGAGCCATGCCTTCTCTGAGACTCGCAATCTCCCCTGAGCATCGTGCGTGCGTGTGTGTGTGTGTGTGTGTTTAGACCTTCCTGGTAAATGTATCCCGCCTCCCACCAGCAGTGAAATCACATGCTGTATACTGCCTAAGCTTCCACAAGCTACAATCATCCTTCCAGGTTGGGTGTCTCAATTGAGAGCATCTCAGAGTACAGTCATCTGGCGTTATGGTGCCACTGATGATCACAAGGACCGATGCTACAGTGAAAGGTATAAACCATGAAGTTTCAGCTGGTAGAAAAGGGCAACAATTTCCCCCTATCAAAGTCGATAAGCTGCTGCTCCATTCCTTTCAGTAATGCTCCCGCCGCAGTGCCCTGAAGTCGATCTGCGGCCTCATAGCTCCCTGCCCCCCATCACTCAGACGAAGGCTAAGTTATGGAGTCTACCTCCCTCGTGGCTTCTACACCACGTTTCGTCCGGAGACACGGTTGAGAGAAGACGGGGGGTGGGGGAGGGGGGGAGTTTTGCTCTCGCCATCTCCGGCCGGCCGAGTTGTCGATCAGGGTGAATTAATCTCAACAAATAACACTGATTAAATCTGTGGGAGAATGTGGAGACGGAACGTGGTGGAACTAAGGAGCGAGGCGGGGAAGACGGGGGAGGGGGGAGGGAGTTGCACCGCGAACGGCTACCCGACATAATAAGGGCAGGAAGTCAGGAAGCTTGGCAGGGTGTCTGTGGAGGGTGACGAGGAGGTCGAAGAGGAGGAGGACCAGACAGAAAAACCTCATCCATTCCACAAGGAGTATCGCATTCACACAGTCTAAGGAGGCAGACTGCTAACTGACATGGGATACACACACGCCGCTAACGCTAACGCCAGACAGAGGAGAGAGGCTCGCAATTCAGTGACGGAAAAGAATGTCAACAAAACCAAACTGAAGAGTCGGGTCGTGGTGTTGCACGTTGTTGTTCCGGTGGTCAATCTTAAATAGAAAGTTCTCTGCCGTGTGTTATCCAAAAAGTTCCTCCCTTTTGGAAGAAGTTGAGGAACACGCAAGCTTTCTGCCCCCCTGCGTTTCTCTGGGACGGCGGAGTTATTCGACTAAACCTGCAATCAATTTCCAATTTGCTCTTAGTTCGGCCTGTGCCTGTAAAACAGAGTAATCATAGCTACCTCCATCTAACCTCTATTATTCTCCAAATACTCCGAGTGATGTGGTCTCTGAAAGGAAAAACTGCTGCAGACTGTTTTAAACACAGTCAAGGTCAGCCAAACAATTCAGCGGATCCCATCAAATCATCGCGAAAGCCAATACAATCCCCCGCGCTCCTCCGTCAATATGTTGTTGCGTTCGCAATGTGACACGTTCGACATCTTAAAACCCCGAGATTGCACGGCTGCCTTCTGAGGGGGATTAGTCTGGGTTGCCTTTTTCATTACACAACTATCTCCTAAACAACAACAAAAATCAATGAGGAAACGGTACTGTGTGATCTGACTCGCACAATGTTGCATCAAGAGAAAAATCTACATTTGGATCCCCCAGTACAGTAAAACCCATGCTTGTGGCAAAAATAAATAACTGATGACCCTGCTAGTGGCAGAGAGATAGTACAGGGCTTTATCTTTCAAAGATGAGGGCATGGCACAGTCAATAATATGACGCAGGACAGTGGGGCACTTCTGGGAGAAGTTTATTGCTCCCAGTTGACGTCACGTTCTGTATCCTTAAGCTATAAAAAGTTTAATACCCAAGCTCTTTATTCTATATGCAGTGGGGATATGATTCTGTTCCACAAAAGATGGAATCTTCTTATTCGTGTCTTTATGAGGTCACAGAGGAGTTCGGACAGATGGGACCCGATAGAATGAGAGAGAGAGAGAATGAAAGAGAGACAGAATGGGGAGGGAAAGAGAAGGGAAGTAGAGAGAAAATAAGAGAAATCGTGGCGGGGGTGGGGGGGGGGGGGGTGGGAGGCGTTCTGAGAAGCCCTGCTTCTGTTGATTTCCTTTTCGCATTAGAAGATTAAGGGGAAAGATTTCCTGTCCCCTCTCTAAGCAATGGAATCACAGTGAAGTGCACCAGCAATCTAGCCCAGGGATCTCCAGTCTTCAGCTAAGATGGACTACACTCCCCTCCAAACTCCACTACCCAGTGGCCAACGGTACGCCCACTCATCCCTACCAGGATTTCGGGAGTCCTCTGAAAACGACCGCCGGGCATAGCCGTCCAGTCTGAAGCCTTGATAAAAGTGCAATTTTTCGACTCTCTCGCTCTGATCTCCTGCTCTTTTCTGTTCCGGTTGGTTCCGGTTGGTTCCCCCCCTCCAACTCCAGCCTGTAGAAGGGAACCAGGCAGGCACAGGGCCCTTGGCTGCCCACTATCCCCACGATGGGGCCCCAACAACAACAGAGGAAGCCACTCCTCTCCTCCGCCAGCCGAAAGGAAAAGTGTGGATGCTAACAAAACGTGTGACAGGCCCTCGCTTGAGTTAGGAGAGCACGTACACACGCTCGCCCCTCCCTCCCCCCTGCTCGGAGTTTGGGATTTATTCTCAATCACCCTCTGTAACATCTGAACTTTCCAGTCTCTGGAGTGGGGGCTGGTTGTCAGTGAGCGAGACAGCTCCCCTTCGCCAGGGGGTTGAACTCTTTGTCCTGAAGAGGGATGAGTGTCGGCGGATGAGGGAGGGGGGGGAGCGATGGGGGGGAGAAAGGCAAGATGGGGACTCGGGAGAAGCTGCACATCAATATCCTGTCATGGCTGCCTTGGAGAGCCGCCACTACGGCAACACAGAGATAACGCAAGACAGACAAGTTCACTTTCTTGTTAAGATGTTGTTTGAGGCGGTAAAAGAGAAAAAAAGATGAGAAAAACGGCCGGGGGAAAAGTTTAGCGTAGCTCTCACTTGTGGGAGCTTTGTGAAAACGTCTCTGTCAGAGTATAAACACTGGATGAATGCTTTTTTCAATCATCACAAACGGGGAACGGCTATGCTGCATCCAGGAGGGAGACCTCAGGGGCCGATACTAGTAACTCATGTTATTGGATGACAGAACAAGCGCCGAAGGGAGGGGAAGAAAAGTGGCCCTTAGAGGAGCTTCCCTGACGAAGAGGATGTGAGGTCAGAGATTTCGAGGGTTGCGGTCAGATTGGAGTGGATTTAATCGCCTCAGCTTAAACAACGGCTCAACAGTCCAAAGGTTGAGGGTTTTACAGACTGGAGGATGAACCCTGACGGCCAGTTCAAACTAAACAGGTCATGAAGCCTAGTGCTTGAGGACGCATTATATCTGCTAATATGTTCCTTCTTCACGGATTTATCTGCGGACATACCAGGCTGTCTTAAAGTCACACTGAAATGAAAAATGGTTCACATAATGGGTCATAGTGTTCACCTATTCAACGATGTATGCCAAAAGAATTACAAAATTCTACTTTTGTTGAAATCTTATATCAAAGTATAGAATTTCTTACTTCCTGGAAAACGGTAGGTCACGTGCAATGACGACAACAGGTAACTTCGATTTTAGGCCAATAATCTCACGACATCCACCCCGTCAATCAACGCTATCCTTCTTTCGAATCTGTCTAAAGTTTTTCTCTCTTAAAAAAAAAGTCTTCAAACCCGTCCACTTGTCAATGTTCCAATCAAATTCCTCTAAACATATGTCCCACCCTCATAGCTTGTTTGCGTCGGAAATAGGTCAAACTAGGGAAGTTAGATGATCTCAAACGTCCGTTTCAGTGCGACTTTAAGGATGCTAGTGAAGGGGGATAATGATATCATTTTGGCAAAATTATCAACAAGCAGTATAAGGGACACTTCATATAACTGCTTTTGAGTTTGATATTTCTAAGCATCACAGCAAAGGGTGTAAATTGACAGTCAAGGAGTTCTCAAGGAAACGGTAATAATTTATAACGTTGAGAGTGTTTTGAGAGTGTTTTGACTGAAGTTCCCAAGCTTGGTCATTTCCACTGAGACTATATCAGTTTAGCAAAATTGGTTTCATTGCACACTATCATGCATTTTTCAGAAGGCCTGCGGATTCAAATCCTAATCAAGTCTTTCTTGTGTACCCCTGAGTTTTCAGGAGGTGAAGGTTGAAGGACGACTTCCAGACACAACCCCGGTATTTGATCAAATATGCATTGAGACTTTCCTTACACTGGAACTGAAGCAGGAGCAGAATTCAGACATGGCAACTCCCATAACATTACTGTGTTCTGCCTTCCTCACCGTCAGCAACAACACAACCTATTCACTGTTGTTGATGTTTTGATATTTTGTATCTTTTGTGTATTTTATTGTCTTTTTATCCTGTACGGTGACCTTGAGTGACCTGAAAGGCGCCTCATAAATAAAATGTATTATTATTATTATTATTATTATTATTATTATTATTACCTCACAATTCAAAATGTCTTTCCCCAAGGTAAGAGACACCTATTAGCCTGCAGATGTTGGTAACACTTTTAAATAATGATCCTTTATAAAAACGTTAAATAGCCAGTAATACTGCCATTAACTGATCATTCATGATTCCTTACAAACATTAGATAAATCATTCATCTTTTATGATTGCTTAATAAAGTGCTTAGAAATGATCAATATTACTGTATAAAGTGTTACCCGGGTCTCTCTCTCTCTCCCCCTCTCTCTCTCTCCCCCCTCTCTCTCTCCCCCTCCCCCCCCTCTCTCTCTCTCTCCCTCTCTCTCTTCCCCCCCTCTCTCTCCCTCTCCCCCCCTCTCTCTCTCTCTCTCTCCCTCTCCCCCCCTCTCTCTCTCTCTCTCCCTCTCCCCCCCCTCTCTCTCTCTCCCCCCCTCTCTCTCCCTCTCCCCCTCTCCCCCCTCTCTCTCTCTCTCCCCCCCTCTCTCTCCCTCTCCCCCTCTCCCCCCCCCCCTCTCTCTCTCTCCCCCTCCCCCTCTCTCTCTCTCTCCCCCTCTCTCTCTCTCCCCCTCTCTCTCTCTCTCTCCCCCTCCTCTCCCTCCCCCCCCCTCTCTCTCTCTCTCTCTCTCCCCCTCTCCCTCTCTCCCCCACCTCTCTCTCTCTCCCCCTCTCTCTCTCTCTCTCCCCCTCTCTCTCTCTCTCTCCCCCCTCTCCCTCCCCCCCCCCTCTCTCCCCCTCGCTATGCTTTATAAAATAAGGACATCTTTATTTTCCCTCACATTTCAACTATTTTTTCCCTTCATGTTCTCTCCTGTCCTCACCAATCCCTCCGCCAATAACGCAGTAGTAACTTCCGTCTTATTTTGGTTGGAGCGCCTCCACCAAAAGACCGACTCCAGCTGCGTGTGCTGCAGGCTTCCCGTATCCTCCCCAGATAGACTTGTTGTTTTTCATCTTCCCTCGCTCCTTGGCATTCTCTGACAGAGTGCTGAGCAAGTCTGGGCCTCTAGTGGAATGCTGATTGCGACGCAGTGCAAGTAGTGCTTCTGGCTTATGTAACGTAAGAGGTTTTGGCATCTAACTAAGACTAGAAAGTACGAATCTAAGAGTTATTAACCTTGTTTCAAACTGGGTTCTTGTTTTGTTTTTAGTTTTTAGTTGTGGAGAAGCGGTTGGAGTGTGATTCGGGGATCTACGGTCGTCATGCCGGGGCTGAACCTCGCTGATGTGAGGCTGTTTCTATGGCCCTTCACTGTAATGAAACCGCTAAAGGAATCTGTACTTCAACAGATGGTCCGGGCTGTGACACGTTCGGCTGAAGCCTTCTGCTGATTTTTCATCAGAGAGCCCCTCTCCCTCCAATACCCATGTAATTGAGTCTGGGCTCACAGAAAAGGACTACAAGAACACCTCCATCAAACTCTACTTCCCATCATTCCACTCACCACTCAGTACCCTATACAGAGTCAGAGAGGCCAAGGAGGTCTGCCAATTATTTCAGCTAATAGGGTAGCTCTGTTTGAAGGGTTGGAAAAGATTAGGTTTGGGCAATAAATTAGAGGTCATATTTAGTATGATAGAGGATGGTTAGTGTAGGACTTAAGAATCAATTGACAACTACTCACATATACACACACAGACACACACGCACACACACACACGACCAACCCCTGTGGTTCTTTCAATTCCCAATTCAAGCCAATTACTGTACACTTGCTGGGAGTGACAGTGGGAAAGTGCAAGATACAGTATAATTCCCCTCTCTCTCAACTGTCCTGTCCTTTCTACCCCCCCGTCTCAAAATGGCAGAGTCCCACCATCAGACAACGGAGCCCAGAATCATTTAATTGGAGAAATCCACAGAGCAGAGAGAAGAGAGCGGAGAAGAAAGCGAGCTCAACTCAAAGCTATCTGGAGGAGCCGTGGATTAGAGGGGATTCTCCAGAAGTTTCCATTTAATCTCCTTAACATTCTATAAACCCGCTAGTCGACGTACCGGCTAACTCAAGAGCGCTCCCAAGGTTGGATTAGACCATTTCTACCACACCGGGGTACCTCAGCGCGGAATGGGATTCTTTTCCAGTCCACGTCGGTCTATGAGCCGGTCTGAACTCCCTTTTCTTTAAACATTATTTAATTTGGACTAATTTCTTGCGATGCAACCTCTAAAATAGGTCTAGGTTACACTTCTCCGCCACAAAATACTGAGACAGAATTGACGTGACTTTTTCTCTTGGCCGTGTTTCCCGTTGAGAAGCTGTGATGTTTCTTCCCTCTCCCCGGCTGCTTTTGAACTTTAAGCGTCACGACTCCAGAAACAATTTCGGCCCGCCTTTGCCAGAGTGTGTTCGGCGCTCCGAGGCAGTGTACTACATCTGTGTGGCGAGGGAGAAAAAGATGAAACTCACTCTTTGTGTCGTCAATCAACCTTGCGTACTGTAAATGATTTCTCCTCTGAGCCAGGGGGTGATGGATGATTCAAAACGTGGGGGTTGAGTTGGGCGGTTGGGGCGGGGGGGGGGGTGGGGGGGGGGCATGTCGTTTTCATGCTGAGGTATTACTGGGGAGGGGGCTTAGGGGGTGGGAGGCCCTTCACTCATCGCACAGCACACGTTTTTCCATTTGGGGAGCTAACACTAACGTATCGCCGGAGGCTAAGCCATGATGGATTCCCGTACCGCGGCCGCCCGCCTCTCCGTAGAGAGCTGAGGATGAGAGAGTTGAAGAGGGGGGTGGGAGAGGAAGGGGTGTGGCTGACGGTAGCCCCGCAGAACATCGGCGCTAGCTGCCAGAATCAAGCCGGCGGTCTTCTTCATCGGCCCCAGCGGTGCTGGTGAGCGGGCTAGCCCCCAGGCTAACGCTAAACCGCTAGCCAGGGATCACATCTGTGCAGCTGGGCCCCCGTCGACAGCACACCCCCTCCCCACGCTGCTGGGAAACCGACGGAGAGGAGGAGGAGGGGGAGGAGGAGGAGGCGTGCGCCTCATGCTCCCAGACCCGGCTGGCACCAGATCCTCCTCTTCCCCCCCGACCGCCTCGTCTCAACCAAGACGAACGGGGAGCAAATCAGCCCTCGGGAGCGCCAGAGGAATTTGAGGGAACGCTCCGGTCTCTCATGCGCTAATCCCCCCCCCCCCTTTTGTCTCTCTCTGCCTCTCTCTCTCTCTGTCGGTTTGTTTCTGTCTATCTATTTTCGTACGACATAATTAAAGCCCGCTGTATATATTGTTTATAGTCAATTAGGGTGATTCATTGGGGTCTCTGGCTCACTGCTCATGGCTTCTCCCTGGCGGATGGTTTCTGGCTCCCCCCCCCCCAGCCTGCCGGGTCTCCATGTTGACTCACGGCCGGGTCCATACAGTAGGTGGCATTTGTTCAGAGCCGCTGAGGCGCTGTGCCGACATTTACCTTTCACCGCGTTTGCCTCCGCTTGACGCCATGTTTTCCGACATGTTTGCCGCCACTTTCAAGGGGCGTTTTCTACTCGCGAAAAAGCAACAACAACAAAAACATGACTAAAATAGACGTACGACAGTGCCAATTCCTAAATATGTTCAACCACCTGACCCAAAATGACAGAGGTTAAGCCGAAATGGAGCTGGCATATCCCACGAAGCTATTCATATAATTAAACCGAATCCACAACTAAACAGGGGGGAAGAGAGATTTGGAAGTAAATATTTACTTAAGTCTTTCGCCGGTTTGGTTTCACTGGGAAACATCATCTTACGGTGACGAACCAGCGCCGGTCCATCAGAGCCAATCCCTCACCAAAACTGGTCAAGAGCCAAGAGCCAATGGGAGGCTCTCGATCTTGAAGCGGTCGCGGTCTGCAGCTCGCTCGAGGTTTTATCACAGTAATCATGCTTTCATGCAGGGTTCCATTAAGGGAAATCTATCTCATTAGATTATCAAACGCAATCGGAGGGAGGGTGAGAAACAGTGGCACGGGGTCACGGGGTCACGCTCAATATTGGCTGTTATGTAACGACGGGGCGGTGGTAGTGGCGTCGCCTCTGTCAAACACTTTCCCCTCCCTGCCAGCGGATGACAGTCACACTGGTCAGCCTCTCATCATCCAATCACAACGCTCGCCAAACTGCAGCCACAGCAGATGCACACCGCCAGCTTGGGCTACAGTTGCTGGAAAAACCACAAGGGTCCAATCCAGCAGGGTTTACCCTCCCTCCCTCCCTCCCTCCCTCCCTCCCTCTCATCCCCCCCTCTCTCTCTCTCTCTCTCTCTCTTCTTCTCATTCGTTCATTACCCCTCAATGATCTTTAAATACTCACACATCAAGCTCATTATCAATTCGGGCATTACAGTAGCCGACTACTGACTGAACAGGGCGTTATGATCATGGTCGTGTGCCGTTATGGTTCTAACGATCACGTGGGGAAACTCCCAAACGCACATCGACAGCCGGTGGAGGTTCTCTCTCGTGTTCGCCCGCAAACCCTTTCGAACGCGGCTCCGCGAATCGCTTAATTCGGCGGGAAAATGGGCGTTTGTGCTCGGGTTTTCACAGCGCCTAAGATGGAGTGGGAGATTGTCACGGTCTAATTCCACAAACGTGCTACTGTGGCAAAACACTTGAGCTGTGATTTGGGGATGAAGCCGCTTCCTTCTTCTTCTCCCTGCTGTGAGACTATTTTTGGCGTTGAAGAGGTGAGGGCAAGGCTCCTTGCGATGTCGGCGGATCATTGGCTGTTCTTGAAATCCCCTCAGAAAGGATTGGGTGGGGCGAGAACGACAGCCGTTACACGGTTAGCATGAGGGCTGCGAGAGACAGAATATGGCCGCCGTCGCTAGTCGCTACAACCCTCCCCTCCCTCCTCACTACAGCCCCTCCCTCCTCACTACAGCCCCCCCCCCCCGCCCCCTCCCTGCCTCCTCCTCCAGGGCTCACCCGAGGAGTTAACCCCGACGTCATTACGCTGGCGAGGGTCACTGCCTCTGTGGCATGTGTGGAAACACCCGCGCCGTCTGGCTCCCAGATCTGCCCTGCTTGGCCTCGGACTACACACACACACACGCACGCACACACACACGCACACACACACACTCATTACACTCACCAGTCCGTCAGCTCTATAAGCACCAAACGCTCCCAGTGGAACAGAGCCATGCTAGGAGGAGCGGTTCTACCTTCAGAAGACCGAAGGTCAAAAGCTCCTGATGTCACGATGCCCACAAACACACACCCTCCATCTCAATCAGTGGTTGGCTGAGAGCGATGGCAGACTGGACACAGTAGAGGCAGCCCAGACACAGTAGAGGCAGCCCAGACACAGTAGAGGCAGCCACGACACAGTAGAGGCACAGTAGAGGCACAGTAGAGGCAGCCCAGTCACAGTAGAGGCAGCCCAGTCACAGTAGAGTCACAGTAGAGGCAGTCCAGACACAGTAGAGGCAGCCCAGACACAGTAGAGGCAGCCCAGACACAGTAGAGGCAGCCCAGTCACAGTAGAGGCAGCCCAGTCACAGTAGAGGCAGCCCAGACACAGTAGAGGCAGCCCAGACACAGTAGAGGCAGCCCGGTCACAGTAGAGGCAGCCACGACACAGTAGAGGCAGCCCAGTCACAGTAGAGGCAGCCCAGACACAGTAGAGGCAGCCCAGTCACAGTAGAGGCAGCCCAGACACAGTAGAGGCAGCCCAGTCACAGTAGAGGCAGCCCAGACACAGTAGAGGCAGCCCAGTCACAGTAGAGGCAGCCCAGACACAGTAGAGGCAGCCCAGTCACAGTAGAGGCAGCCCAGACACAGTAGAGGCAGCCCAGTCACAGTAGAGGCAGCCCAGACACAGTAGAGGCAGCCCAGACACAGTAGAGGCAGCCCGGTCACAGTAGAGGCAGCCACGACACAGTAGAGGCAGCCCAGTCACAGTAGAGGCAGCCCAGACACAGTAGAGGCAGCCCGGTCACAGTAGAGGCAGCCACGACACAGTAGAGGCAGCCCAGTCACAGTAGAGGCAGCCCAGACACAGTAGAGGCAGCCCAGTCACAGTAGAGGCAGCCCAGACACAGTAGAGGCAGCCCAGTCACAGTAGAGGCAGCCCAGACACAGTAGAGGCAGCCCAGTCACAGTAGAGGCAGCCCAGACACAGTAGAGGCAGCCCAGACACAGTAGAGGCAGCCCAGTCACAGTAGAGGCAGCCCAGTCACAGTAGAGGCAGCCCAGTCACAGTAGAGGCAGCCCAGACACAGTAGAGGCAGCCCAGACACAGTAGAGGCAGCCCAGTCACAGTAGAGGCAGCCCAGTCACAGTAGAGGCAGCCCAGACACAGTAGAGGCAGCCAAGACACAGTAGAGTCACAGTAGAGGCAGCCCAGTCACAGTAGAGGCAGCCCAGTCACAGTAGAGGCAGCCCAGACACAGTAGAGTCACAGTAGAGGCAGCCCAGTCACAGTAGAGGCAGCCCAGACACAGTAGAGGCAGCCCAGTCACAGTAGAGTCAGCCCAGACACAGTAGAGGCAGCCCAGTCACAGTAGAGGCAGCCCAGTCACAGTAGAGGCAGCCCAGACACAGTAGAGGAAGGCTATCAGCTAAGGCAGCAGTGAGTCACACAGACTTTAACCACCGCTAGCCCACACAATGAGGCATGATGAGGATGGACAGGATAAACAGGGTCTGGAGGGGCTTTTGGGGACCAGCGCGTCACTTTGAATTGCTCCGTCTTGTTCCGTGGAGGGGAAATGTGGGATTGGGGCTCGGGAGGAGGGGGGGGGGGGGGGGGCTTTCTGTCACGTTCAATCTGTGACCCGTCATCCTAGCGCCCCACCCCCACCCTCCAGATCAAACAGATGGGAGGGTGACTAACCCTCTCCCCCTCAGAAATAGATGACACCGGGAGAGAATCGCTTCGACGTCGAGACTTCCACATTCCCTCGGCCTCTTTGACCGAGATGAGCAGACGTGCGTTGAGATTGCTTCGCCCCTGGGGGGGGGCCAACTATTATCAAACACAGAGTTGGCGTACCAAAGTAATAGTCACGGCCTGCCTTCCCAGGGTGCACCTGCCTCACGGCCCCTAGCTCTCAGTGGGGCGTTTCTGTGGGATTAGGAGTGATTTACTGATAGCTGTGAGGAGGGGAAAAATGTCCAGGGAGTGGCCCTGATGATGGTTTTTTTCCATGTTTTCTAGCGGTACAGTAGAACTGTGACTGTGGCTGTACTAGTGCTAACAGCTCCCAGAACACATCCATAACCATGTGCCCAGGCTTGTTTTAACAACACTGATTCTCTCGCTCCATCTCCCCCTTGAATTGACTCACAGGAGCTGACACACACCGGGATGACACACACACACAGACGGACACGCACACACATGTGTACGCACGCACAAGTGGCGTGACCGGGGCAATGCAATCACAAGGTTCCAAAACGAATAGAAGAAAGAATGGCTGCAATAACACAGGTTTTCAATAAGAGACACTGCTGTATCTCCAACAGCCTGTACACGTGATGCAAAGGCCAATCGATCATTGGTCGGAGGGGCCGTAGGCGCTGATTGGCAGCCACGCTTCTGTCAGTCTGCCCCAGGGCAGCTGTGGCTACAGATGTAGCTTAACCACCACCGGTATGACTGTGTCTGAATGAATACTGGACTCTGTAAAGCGCTCTGGGTATCATGAAGGGCGCTATATAAATCCAACTGGATTGATTGATTGATTCACTGGGATGTCATATTTCCATCTCTGAATTCTACGTCCCAGAACAGGCAACATGTGGCTATTGAGCATAAACGTGCCGAAGTGAATTGAACATTTCAATGAGGTTTAATTGCTTTCCTCACGTAGTTGTAAGGGTATCCTAAAGTTAGGTTAAGGGACAAATCAAGAACATACTCGGGGAGAATACAGAGCATCCTATACCAGCATAAACAAACTAAATCTACTAATGAATCACAATAAACCTCTGATTAGGGATTCACTGACCTACACGGGTTAAGTGGATAAGTAGGGGGGTGTCTTATCTAAACCCACTTTCTCCACTGTTTCCCGAGCCCTAGCTAACTGCTCTCTAACTAAATTCTAGCTCCTCTCTAGCTAACAACTAATCTAGTTTCTCTCTGTCCAAATGCTAGCATGCAGCTTAACCTGTGCTATCAGCTAGCTCCATCTGTCGCCTGCAGCGAGTGTAAAATTGAGCCGCTCGAGCTTTGTCTGATATCGATCTGAGGCACATTAATTTTGCGATGCCACATATGTCCGTTTGTAATCGCTACATGGGGAATTTGTGCCGCAAATATGCTGAGGGAGCCGCTGCACCTCGCCAGTACGGCTGTCAGACTAGCAAATAAGTCCATCTATCTACGGAATGAAGAGGGTCGTCTTTCCAACGGGAAGCAACAGGCAGAATAACAAACTAGGTTCATGTATGATTCAACACGGAGGACTTTGACATCCAGCGAAATGATGGCCTTAAGAGGCCATTTTTTAAACCCGTTAACCTCAGTTGTGGCAGTTATTTATGATTCCCAGAGGTGCACATTACAAAGTACTCGGCAAGTCATGTCAGTCATCACCAGTAGTCGGAGGTGGCGTGGTGCAAACGAGACCGAGCAGGATGCAGCCAAGCCTGTCATGTGGGTGTTAGGCAGTGAAGTCACACCTCGTTGTCACACACACACACACACACACACACACACACACACACACACACACACACACACACACACACACACACACACACACACACACACACACACACACACACACACACACACACACACACACACACACACACACACACACACACACACGCACACCTTTCCAGAAAAGGGTAATAATGATTCTGTAAATGGAATTCCTACGGATCCACACTAAGCAAGTTTGTTGTGTGGTTTTGTTTTACTATGCGCATATGTTAATCCTATACCTCTGCATATATTTACCAACAGAATTCCTAAAAACATATCTTGAACTGAGTTGAATTGCATTGTGGGAGAATTGTGCATGACTGTTGGATTCTTGGAAAGCTACAGGTAACAACAGGTGAAGTACAACAATTGGTTTTGGTGTCAAAACAACAAAAAACAGAGACTTCAGCTCATTCAAAACTCTGCAGCCCGACTATCAACCAAAACCAAGAGGAGAGAGCACATTCATCCAGTCTGAGCTGCTCTGCATCGGCTTCCAGTAACATTCAGAGTTGATTTCGAGGTCCTCCTCCTTATATACAAAACCCTTAATGGGCGAGGACCAGGCTACATTGATTACTCCTTTGTTACGTTATGTGCCTTCAAGAACACTGCGATCATCTCTCGCTGGTTTACTAGATGTTCACAGTAACAGTCGGAAGAAAATTGGAAGTGCAGCCTTTATCAATTATGGCCCAAAGCTATGGAACACAATACCGATACTGTACTGTAGATATCAGGGAAGCCAGCTCGCTGAATAGTTTTAAAAGAAAGCTAAAAACTTCTGTTCTTTAGCTTTTAACTAGCTCCTTTTGCACTTTGCTTGGGCAACATTTTATTAAATTGTCATTTTTACACTGTATTTCACTTGATTTTTATCTTTATTTTTGATTGTGTTTTATCTTCCATTTTGTTTTGTTTATTTTATGTCTATTTTTAAAGACGTGCATGCACACTCTCTGTTGTAAAGAACTTTCAGCTGCATTTATGAAAGGTGCTATACAAATAAAGTGTATTATTATTATTATTATTATTATTATTGTTATTATTACATGAATCCTCGAATGGCCAATATCCATTGAGTACCCTTCATCACCACCCAGCGGTGGATTGAGCCGTGCCCTGTCATAATTGTCTAATGTTGTCAAATAAAATACATGAGTGACTTTACAATCAGATGTAAAGAGAGAGAGAGAGAGAGAGAGAGAGAGAGAGAGAAACCGAGACAGCATGTGAAGGGACTAGTTGCGGTGTGCAGCGGTGGAGGGGTACAGTGTCTGAGGCAGACGGGGGTGTGGTGTGGATGCTACAGGCTCCTCTGTCTCACGCTGCCACACGGCCAATGGGGTCTGACCGAGATCAATAGATCATTAGGCAATCCCTGCACTCCCAAAATAACACAGGGATCCGAGGGGCGATAAGACCCAGGTCAATCTGGGGCGGGTAGAGGGGTGAAGGACAGGGGGGGGGGGGGGGGGGTATGTGGGGGGGGGGCTTAGCTGTCAGGGTGGGACTCTGTTTAAACATGGGGTGGGGCTAGGGCAGGGAGAACGATGTGACCATGCCAAATGTCTCAGGCATGAGTGTCGTGGCGTGTGTGTGTGCGTGTGTGTGTGTGTGTGTGTGTGTGTGTGTGTGTGGTCAGAGCTTGGCAGTCTGTAGATGGGGCTCTTAGTACAGACCGGATAGGAGTCATCGAGGGTGAGGCCAGTTTGGTAGAGCTGTGTGTGTGTGTGTGTGTGTGTGTGTGTGTGTGTGTGTGTGTGTGTGTGTGCGTCCGTGTGTTGAAAGCAAAACACTTTCCAGCTAACGGTGGTAATAACTCTTAACCCCTCCTTTCCAATCCGGTAAGGCAGATCACTGCTTCTTGCTAACTCATAACATCAACTGTAATTGGGCGAGCAACTTTAATGACATTTACTGTATATCACGGCCTGGGCGAATACTCCATTCTGATTGGTTGGAGGGGTGTGCATTACTTCTCAACAAATGCAAGGCTAGAGCCTCATCACAGTTTTCACCAATCACAAATGTGCTAGTTTCACATCTCCGCATTCCAATGAAACAGCCGTTTAATCTCGGCTTCTACGACTGTAAATATGTCACTTTAGTGTTTTAATATTTTTTTCAGGCGAGAAAGTAACTGTGTACATTCCCCCTATGTTGTCAGTTTCTGATTAAATGCCATGACTGTTTTGTCCACTTCCTGTCTAGTCCACTTCAGACGAGTGTGCTTGCATCCAACACCATGTTCTGCACTTGACTGAAGCACATTCTTCTGTGATGACACATACAGTAGACTATTATTCTTTTGCCGATTATTACCTTTCCAAGACCGAGATAGAAACAGAGATAGGTATGTGAAGAGGCAATTGCTGGATTTCAATACCGTCCTCCTTCACTTATAATGAGACACATCTCGTCAATTTGTAACGAGCGTACTTGTAGCTACGACTGACTGATATACCCTGACCTGAAAAAAAGTATTAGATTCGGGGACAATGAGGTGTCTGGCTACTGTATCATAGATCGTTTGTTGGAAACTTGATTTGACAACTCAATGATTGGGAGGGTGGAGGGGTAGGCTAGGGGATTAGCTAGTTTGGGTTGCTAGGCTCATTGTTTGGATTGCTAGGTCGTATTCAGGGGTCAGAGACATTGCTGAAAGAAAAGGTAACGGACACTTTCCATTTCATTTACGGTTCAAACCCCATGTTAACTACTGGATGTCATCGATGTTCCTCCAGGAAATATGATATGCAATTTGTAATTCCATAGCAACGTGATTTAGCACTGAGGGAGTGTAATGAAAGTCAGCAGTAAGCAAAGCATAAGTAGCATATTTCTTTATATTTTAATGTAGAAAACTTGAGTACATTTTTCACTCCGAGGTGTGCTGTTATCGGAAAAAAAAAGGCATTACTTCTCGATAACAGCACACCTCGTAATGTTGAGTAAATACCATCATAAAGCTCATTTTATCGTATGGCAACTTTATGGATTAAGCCTGCATCTATGCATGTGTTGGGCACATATCTATATCTGTACATTTGAAAGGTCAAACATCCTGGTAACGCTCGTTCTCAGAACTTAAAGCCACATGGAATCCACAGGGATAAAGTGGTCATAAACGAGTGCGTATTAACTTCCCTTTTCATCACAAGAGTTCGAACCTCTGCCTTGGAATCATACCAGCATGAAATTCAACCTGATCTTGTTGTGCCCCGGACAGGACGGACCTGTTCGTCTGGGGGTGGAGGGAGCGGACGCGCTCCGATGGCCCAACAGTTTCTCATAACGGCCAGTCGGCTGGACTGATATTAAAACAAACACAGCAGGGGGGGGCGAGGGCTCCCGGAGGTTCGTTTCCTGGACCCCCCCCCCGCTCTGGACTGTGCAGTGGGCTCTTCCTGTGTATGTCAGGGACTGGGAGGGGGGAGCGCCACCTCTAAATGGGGAACAGCACGCCGGCACTAGTGGACATCTGTTTTCACAGGTGGGCTCGCCTGATGTGATTAAGATTGGCGATATGCACCGTCCGGCGCCACGCGGCCACTGTTGCACCAGCCTGGCGGGGCGGGGGGGGCGGGGGGCACGCCCGGAGAGACGCCATGCTGAACAGTTGTGTGTTGTTTTGAGCAGATGGAGACGAAGATGAGAGTCTGAGAGAGATGGAGAGGGAGGGAAGGAAGGAAGGAAGGAAGGAAGGAAGGAAGGAAGGAAGGAAGGAAGGAAGGAAGGAAGGAAGGAAGGAAGGAAGGAAGGAAGGAAGGAAAAGGGAAGAGATGGACAGAAAGACTGAGGAGGAGACAGATGGGGGGATGTTGTAGGGAAGTAGGGAAGAGGGGAAAGATGGAGGGACGAAGGGAATGAGAGAGAGACAGAGAGAGAGAGAGAGAGAGAGAGAGAGAGAGGGAGAGGGAGAGAGAGAGACTGAGGGAGGGAGAGAGAGAGAGAGAGTGTGAGGAGAGAGAGAGAGAGAGACAGAGAGAGAGAGAGAGAGAGGGAGAGAGAGAGGGAGACTGAGGGAGGGAGAGAGAGAGTGTGAGGAGAGAGAGAGAGAGAGAGAGAGAGAGAGAGAGAGAGAAAGAGAGAGAGACTGAGGGAGAGAGAGAGAGAGAGAGAGAGAGAGACTGAGGGAGAGAGAGAGAGAGAGAGAGAGAGAGAGAGACTGAGGGAGAGAGGGAGAGAGAGAGAGGGATTATACAGCAGTAAGGCTCATGAAGCAGAAGGGGTCCTGGTTGAGAACGACTCCTAGGAGGAAAGTTATTTGGAGAGCGGTGGATTATTCTCAGGGATGAGGAGCAGATTACGCTCCATCGTCGTTTTCAACGTGATGAGAAAAGGGAATGAGATCCCATGAAAGGATAAGAGCACACGTCACATGGGAACAAACATGCCTGTTTACAAATACAACAACAACAACAACCAAAACCAGCTACAGTAAACGTTCTACCAGAGCATCCTTTAGACATGCTTTACATCTGTGACGGTACCCAATAAAACGACAGGCTTGCTTCCATGGCAACAGAAGGAGATTGCTTTCTATACTCCAGTGAGCAACTTATGTTTAATGTAAAGCGAGAACTTGGCGGAATTAATTTGCAACTATAGAAAAATGAAAAGTTCCCAAATAAGAAATTTAAAAAACACATCCAGATGGTAAAGTAGGCGGTACAGGTTTTTGAGCTCTCTCTGCCCTCTAGTGCTGGGGTGTAATGGTATTGGAAACTGATCTGGTCTAAATTTCATGCTATGAACCAACACGTCACATATAGAAGCGGTGTGGCAATTTCATTTGTAGTTTTTGTCTCACTGAAATGAATGATGGAATGTTAAGTGGTGGCAGTTGGTGATTCGAAAATATCCACACATTTTGCAAGCTGCTGCTACTCCTAAAATATTCACACTACTTTCACACATTATACACCAACATGCTATTTCCTGCTTTCACTCACATTCAAATATCTAAGTGTCGTGATGCCATTTATAGTTTCTAAAATATTCAGGGTAGCCTACTTTGAAAACTGCTTCCCATTCACATGAATGGCGGAATGTTCAGAGATCCACTCTAGCAGAGGTCCACTAGTGGCAGTTGGTAATTTCAAATTAATACTCATTTTCTAACTCTTTACTACTCCTACTGTTTTTAATAATATGGACATATTACATCCCGAAATGTTCACCTGGCTGCTAGGATTCCTATGGTTTAAGTATCTAAGCTGTGACCTTTATCCTTCTTGAGAAAGAGCTGTCTGAAGCCGGCCATGCCTTCCTCATGCCTGCATACCCGGCCGGCAGCAACAAGAAAATATTTAATAAACATGGGAGCAATTTCATTTCCCAGCAGTGAGAAAGGAAGGTGGCTGAGAGAAGGGGCGCGGTGGAGAAAGTCAGACACGTGACTCTAAAGAGAAATGGAAGCCTTGGATAAAAGGAGCTCACCACTGGATACCTCCCAAGAAACGAACCGCTTCCTCTGTAGTGCAGCAGATGGGTCTTACCTACTGTAGTGCTGACAACTGCCATATATAGCAAGTTTGTTATTAATGTTTGAATGTTATTCTTCAGACAGTTGAAGACCCAAAGCAACCGGTTAATAACTCAACTGAAGAGGCCGTCTAGACTAGCAAGAGCACAACTGAACACAATAGGACGCTGGGAAGGAGTACAATGGTTATCTTTGAGGCAGAGCTACGCGCTAATAGGAAACAATGCTACAGTAGTCATTCTGACGATCTGTTGATGGTGCGTAGCGGTGACTCTAGGCAGATAAACAATAACACACAATGATTATTCATTTTATTGACAAAGCTCTTTTCTTTGTGATACTGAATCTCAACGTGCCGAAGACACAGCGTGTATTTGGTTTGGAGGGGGAAGTTTGGCAGGGTTCTTCAGCAGCCCATGTTCTAAAGTGTGAGCAGCACTTGCCTTGTGGCTGGCAATAAGAGTCTGGCAGCCTCTCACTGGGAAAAACGCTAGGCTTGCCAAACGATAGAAGGAGAAAGTCCGCCGAGCTCCACTCGCATCGTACCCATCCTTTGCCCAATCGCAAGTGCCGATTAGATCCCTCAGCCAATGGCGAGACCCGAGTGCGTGTCGATGAAAGCATCCTCCCTCCTCTCCCTTCCCTCTGACCCCCCCTCTCCTCCGATCTGCTCTTGCCCCCGTCTCCTGGCAACACAACTCAGCAAGGGGTTGGTTTGTGACTCTCTCTCTCTCTCTCTCTCTCTCTCTCTCTCTCTCTCCTCCCTCCTCTCTCTCTCTCTCTCTCTCTCTCTCTCTCAATCAGCGCTGCGTGAAATGCATATATTTGTGAGCGCTAACAACCGAGCAGAATGCTAGGCCTAACACAGATGGTTCTCTTGGGGGATACAGAGATAGAGAAAGAGAGAGATAGAGAGAAAAGAGAGAGAGAGAGAGAGAGAGAAGGGGGGGGGGGGTGAAGGAGTGAGTGGCCAGAGAGTAAGATAAAGAGAGACATGGTCCTCAGAGAGTGAGAGAGAGAAAGGGAGATCAGAGAGATCCTCCCCCCCCCCACCACCACCACACACACACACACCAGAGGGCCCAGTGTGTAAAGGCGCGACAAATCCCTAATGGTGAATTCAACAGGCCCTAACAAGGGCTTATCAGACTGGTACATCACACCGGAGATAGAACACTACAAGCCCCAGAGAGCACTGGGAGATCAGCAAGGTGAGAGAACGAGAGAGAGAGAGAGATAGAGAGACAGAGAGACAGAGAGAGAGAGAGAGAGAGAGAGAGAGAGAGAGAGAGCAGTGGAATTTTCTCCCATATGCTAAGGGAAGCCTGCCCCCCCCCCTCCCAAATCCCCCCAAATCCAATAAAAATATTGGATTGGAATATTTAAAGAATCTTTGTTTTAGATTGTTTTTTTTAATCTAACTGCATATTATGCCAATATTAATATATTTTCTTTCTCAAATTGTCAGCAGTCGACATCGCCCCCACTGGGTAGCCTCATAAAAAGCTATGCCATGTTTAGGCTGAATCCCAACTCACCCCTTGGCCCTACCCCTTGCCCCCAACACTTCATTTTGCACGTTGACGTTTAGGGGTAGGGTCGTCCCCGTCCTCCAGGGTATCAAGTGTAGGGGTAAGGGGGGCGAGGGCTACTTAGCCCTTGAAACTGAGATTTTTCAGACCCACACTTCAAACTAAGGGCTATGACGCAACACAAGAACACCACACATTTCCGAAACACTACTAACTTCAAATCTGTGGTCAATTTATCAAGATGGAGCCAATTGAAAAAATTTGTTCTGACATCTCGGAGCTAGCTAGCCATGAAGATGACTGGGCGGTCAGCTGTCATGGTACACAGCCGATAACAGCCTTATCTCGGCAAATGGTTTAGAAGTTTGCCGCTGGCTCTAATGTCTGCGTCTGGGCCGTTTTGGGTCGGCTAGCATTAGGCGGACAATCAGTCTCAGAGCAAAAGCAGGAATGTAGCCTAATATTTTCTTTGTTAAGAAAGATTCCAAAACTATGACAACGATAATGTTTTGTTTAATATTGTTTCAATTATAGATGTTTTCATTACAACAAACATAGCCTAATGAAAAATCACTGGCATGCTACTGTCTTAGCTAACAGCATTGTTTTAAGGCTGATTTGTGCGTAGGGCTGGGTATCGAGCCGAATTTCAAGAATCGATTCGATTCCGATTCACAAGGTTCGGAATCAATTATCACGGTGTCTGGTTCCTCCCTGATTAAATGGCATCATGGTAGCATAGCAACCGCTAGTCAACGACTATGGAAAACTCAGATATTGCATATTTGTTGAAAAACAACTTCTTGAGGAGCAGCGCAAACTAAAACAAAATGGAGGGGAGGCCGACACCTGCACTGGAAAGGATGGAACGAGGCAGAACAAGAGAGGTACGGTAGCAGACGTTTTAGTGTCTAAAATAACGCTATAACGGAGCGGCTAGCTGTGCTAAGCTTCAGAAGCTAGCTACTTCAGCCATGCCTGCTCTTTGACCTTGCAACCTGCTCACTTACAGTAAAAGCCCCTTCCTGCTGGACCTCAACAGTTAAACTACAGTAAGGCCATTCAGAGACACGAAAAAAACATGTTTTTCTTTTTGTCCGCTGTAACCTTGAATTTATCTTCGTCATTCTATAGTGTGCAATGCATGTAAGATGATTTTATCATATTTGATCGTGCCAAGCTTCAGTTAGTCCATGCAGGTTATGTTCCTGACTCCGCTTTGGAAACAGCTGTCACATTCACTTGTTCATCAATTCAACCTTACATTTAGTGTTGTGAATCCACTATTTCAACATTACACCATTCACTCTCTGTTGTGAACTCAATCCTCAACCCTCAATCCTCAACCCTCAATCCTCATCGCCAGTTTTGCTGTGATGAAAGTTGTTGGTTGAATTTGTTCCGCCCATGGGTTGGCGCTCGGCTGTAATGAAACTTATGCGTCTAGTAGGTTCATCGTGTTTGTATAATACCCTTTGATCTATACACAATTTTAGCGCTCTCTACAGTAGACTGTGACATAAGTCCCCCCACGCCTCGCTGCTGAAGAGAGGGATGGAGAAGGATAGAGCGAGGGATGAAGTGAGAGATGAAAAGGACAAAAGATGGAATCATCAAGTGACACGTTGAGAGAGTGAGAGAGAGAGAGAGAGAGAGAGGGAGAGGGGGGGAGAGAGGGAGAGAGACAGAGAGAGAGAGGGAGAGAAAGAGAGAGAGAGTGGGAGAGGGAGAGAGAGAGAGAGAGAGACAGAGAAAGAGAGAGACAGAGAGAGAAAGAGAGTGGGAGAGGGAGAGAGAGAGAGAAAGAGAGACAGAGAGAGAGAGGGTGTGGGGGCGGGGCAGGGAGAGCTCTCTCTCTCTCTCTCCCTCTGTCTCTCTCTTTCTCTCTCTCTCTGTCTCTCTCTTTCTCTCTCTCTCTGTCTCTCTCTCTCTCTCCCTCTCTCTCTCTTTCTCTCTCTCTCTCTCTCTCTCTGTCTCTCTCTTTCTCTCTCTCTCTGTCTCTCTCTCTCTCTCTCTGTCTCTCTCTTTCTCTCTCTCTCTGTCTCTCTCTTTCTCTCTCTCTCTGTCTCTCTCTCTCTCTCTCTTTCTCTCTCTCTCTCTCTCTCTCTCTCTCTCTCTCTCTCTCTCTCTCTCTCTCTCTCTCTCTCTGGCCGCGAACGCGACTACAACCCATCAGTCGATGGCCGAGGAGGGAGCCTAACGACGTGGAAACGAGTCAAGTTTCCGAGCCAGGATCAGGATGGCTGAAGTGCAATATGTTGGTGTCGCTCGTGAAGCAACACTGACAACGATTAATTGACAGAGGAAAAGGCCAAGAGAGCTGGATTTATGAAGCGTGGAGCAGTTCTGTCTGTGTGTGAAGGGGGCAGATAGGGACAGAGAGTAGAGGACGACCCCACCCAATGTGTGTGTGGTTCTCCTTGTTTTTGGGGGGATTTCATGTCTTTATTTGGCATCTGTCCTCCGACCAATCGGCTCGGCCGGTGGAAGCTCAGAGGGGGCGCGGGGGTCAGCTGGAGGTCAGGGGGGTTTTACCCCCCCCCCCCCCCCCGCTCACCCAGGGGAGGGTGTCCCGCACGGTACCCCCCCCCCCCTCCGATATAACCACATCAGCCCCCAGACAGACCTCAACTCCGATACATATCCAAACGTGTGCAGCTTATGTGTCGTGTGTGTGTGTGTGTGTGTTTGTGTAACAGCTTACATGCTGTCCGCTAATCTGCTCTGCTCGTGTCTCCACGATCGCCGCGCCCTAGAATTCAGCCACGCCGTCAACAACGTGAAACGAGCCGATAGCCGGTCTGGACGACGTCCCGGTGGAAATGGGTTGTTTTTTTTAGGGAGGGGGGGGGGGGGCACAGTCGGGATATAGGTGGTCGGGGGGGGGGGCCGTAGGCGCTGATTGGCAGCCACGCTTCTGTCCGTCTGCCGCAGGGCAGCTGTGGCTAGATGTAGCTTAACCACCACCGGTATGACTGTGTCTGAATGAACACTGGACTCTGTAAAGCGCCCTGGGTATCATGAGGGGCGCTATATAAATCCAATTCACAAGAAGAAGAAGAGAAGGGGGGGGGTGGGGGGGCAGTCGGGGATATAAAAAGAAAAAGAAAAAATAGAAAGTCAAGCTAAAAGTTGGATTGATCAAGTTGTGATTCTACAGACACAACGCTGCCATTGTGCCTCTCTGTGCCTCTTTGACCTCTTTTAGGGCTGTTGCGAGAGCCGAACGATGGAGCTTGCGAGCGGGGAGGGGGATGAGGAGGAGGAGGGGGAAGAGT
>NC_140249.1:23192695-23266046 GCF_949987555.1 Borostomias antarcticus | reverse complement strand
GGGTGGAGGGGGGGGTGGGGGGAGGAAGGACACGGTCCCGGTAATAAGGTCCTCTAACCCTGGCGGTCGCAGCGCTTGATGACTGTAATTAAAGAGCCGAGCACCACCGAGAGACCGATGACGTGCGGGCCTGACGACACAGGACGTAGACGTAGTGTGTGTGTGTGTGTGTGTGTGTGTGTGTGTGTGGGGGGGGGGGGGGGAGGGGGGGTATGTGCGAGCGTCGGCTAGTGAGGGCGCTTGTAAATATCTAGGCATCCTTTGAGAAGCCGGTGGGGCAGATTGTGACGTGACGTCTTCAAGGCCTGTGATTAGATGGAGCATCAAACCCCACGCAGGACGATTGAAACCACAAGTGAAAGTGTGAGACTGGGTTTCCCCCGGCTGCTCTGGTATTCACTCCCCAGTGGGCTGTAGTTTCCCAAGTTACACAACAGAAACGACAGAATAAAGTCCAAGGGACCACTATGTGTGTGTGGGGGGGGGCGGGCGAGAACTCGTAAAGGGGGAAAACACGCAGGAGCCCGGGTTCGATCTGACGAAACGCAGACGCAAGACTAGCCAAGTCTCCGAGAGCGTGTCGACTTTTCTTATTCCTTCCTAGCGAGTTCTGAGAAGTTGAAACCGGGTTGGGGGGGCGGGGGGCGGGGGGGGGGGCTTTGAAGCTGCACGGATGAGTCATCGTGGAATAATGCATGTCTTCGCGGCCAGGGGTCTGAACAGGAGAGCGTGGCTTAGGGGCGAGTCGGCGCCCGACGCACACAGGGGCCGCCGACACCTCCCAAAGATCTGCATTTCGAGAAGACAGTTCCCAGCCCCGGGCTGGGGTGAGACGCCGAGGATTAATATCCACACGGGCTTCTACCGGGACACGAGGAAGAGCAGGAGAGGACAAAAGACAGAAAAAAGGTTGTGAGAGAGAGAGAAAAAATAGACTAGGGAAGTAATAGGAGATGTAGGCTTGAGGGGGGGGTGAGTGAGAATGTTCTGAATGAGAACTATGCTGGTAGGAGAGACAGGAAGTGAATCCGACAGAGATTCGACGTCGATAAATCGAGCGGCGGGAAGTCATAAAGACACGGACGGGTGATTCGGCGGAACGGGGGTCTCTGGCCGAGCCCTCCTGCCCGTAATGGCCGGCTAATAGGCATAGCTGGGATTCCTGAAGCTTACCAGAGCTCCGCTGAGGAATGCCCTTGAGCAGCGCGGGCCTGCCGCTCAAAACCAGGCTACCTCGTCCAGATCTGCTGCCTTAAACACGCTTTCCTGGACTGCGTGGACCTTTGGGGATAGCCCCGCTCGGACCATAAAACCCTGACCTATTGTCCCCACCTCCCTGACCCCCACCAACACACAAACAACCTCAAAGAGAGCCCCACTTTTGACAACTTTAAGAGACCGCGAAGACCGCGGTGCAAAGCGCTAACTAGCGAACGCCAGGTGCGCTAATGTTGATCCTGTGACTGGAGCGGTAGCTTGAGAAACTCCTGCTAGGCTGATTTGAACGAGGTCCCTTTCGGTCAATTGACCGCCGAGTGGTCGTGGGCGGGTTTATGGAAACACGAGGGCGTGAAATGGCCTCGGAAACGGCCTCATAAACGAGCACAGATCATAGGCAAAAGCCAGCAGCTACATTCAAATGTTAGTTTCATATAACCTGGCCTCTCTCTGTCTCTCTCCCCTCCCTCTCCCTCTCTCTCTCTCTCTCTCCCTCCCTCCCTCTCTCTCTCTCTCTCTCTCCCTCTCTCTCTCTCTCTCCCTCTCTCTCTCTCCCTCGACTGGAGTCTCCTTTGCCAGTTCAGTGGTCCATCTCTCTCCTCATCCACCTCCCTCCACATCTCCGTCTTTCCCTCTCTCAGGCCGGCATGACCTTCATCTCCAGCTGTTGCCAGAGCGATGACCCTCCCTGCATCTGTCGCCTAGCAGCCCAGGGCCCGGGCCGAGGCCTACGTCCAGTACTTTAGAATTAATCACCCAGTGAGCACGCAAAACAGAAATAGGGGCGGGCGATGTCCCAACAGCCAATCCCATATTAACATCCACCAGCTGGACCTCCTATTACTCAGGGTGATAAATCTAAATGGTCTTGGCGAGAGGAAATGAGTCTTTTTGAGGATACACTGACAGCTCATCTGAATTGTGACCGGCGGTACGTGCTGGTATGAAACCTCGCTCAAATTGGAGCGGCTCTGATTCAAAACATTTTTTTTCTCTTCTTTTTAATTAAAAACACAAAGAAAAACCACCACGAGCGAGGTGGTCGGGCAGCTTTTTCAATTATTCTTTAACTCCGCGGCCGCTTTCAAACCCACATCTCTTTAAAGAAAGCCATACATCATCCACCCGTCAACTCCTGCAACTGCGCATTCAATTTGCGCTGAAATGATGCGTCGACTCATCTTCATTACGCTCAAAAGAGTCTGAAATCTCACGCTTCTCTTTTCTTCATAAAACAGACGCGGACTAAACATTCTCCGTCAACACCTGAGTGACTTCTCTCTGAACTCCTAAATGGATGCCGTTCGACCGGCGTGACTCGTCGAGCGCGCTCACCGGCCCGAGGAATATAAATCGAGCGGCCGCGCTCCCCCGCCTCGGACAGCGCATTTCCAGGGCGCGCGGTGAAGGTGACCCTTTTCATTTTTCTGGCCAAAAATCTGTTCCCCATCCCTCGTTCTCTCCACCCTGGGCGAGCGGGTTGACCGCCTCTCCAATGGGCGAGCGGCATCGAAAGCCCATCCAGTCTGGGTGTCCTTCAGCCAGTCAGTAGGATTTTTTTTTTTTGGGGGGGGGGGCAGAGAGAGAGAAAGAAAGAGAGAGAGAGAGAGACCGACCCATGACAGTCATCCGCTACCTCGGGGCCCCTCCTGACAGCTAACACCCCAGCCGCTCCTGATACTGCCTTTTGAACAGCGATGAGGATCATGTCTACCTTGAGGCTGATCCCCCCCCCCCCCCCCCACACACCACCCCCCACACCACCACCCACGCTCCACATCATGACAACCCCTCTCCCTCTCGGCTCTCTGAAACACCGCGTTAGCGTGTCTGGTTTCGACAACGCGCCCCTACCTTCCCAAACCACCCCATCGCACTCACTGTCACCTCATCCCGGCTCTTGAGAACAATTACCCACAATCCTTTCTGGCTCAAGTGCAAACCATCGTGAATGGCGCGAGGTATATAGACGTGGTAAGAGCGGAGCGTGGCGGCGGCGTTCGCGGGGATCCGTTTAGCGCAGGAGTGGCGTGGAGAGCCGAGCCGTGGCGGGTTTGAGAGCCCGGTGGAGAGCGCCGTGGATGGTGGAGTGCGTGGGGTTGAGAGACCAGTGGATGGCGGAGTGGGTGGGGTTGAGAGCGCGGTGGATGGCGGAGTGCGTGGGGTTGAGAGCCCGGTGGAGAGCGCGGTGGATGGCGGAGTGGGTGGGGTTGAGAGCGCCGTGGATGGTGGAGTGCGTGGGGTTGAGAGCCCGGTGGATGGTGGAGTGCGTGGGGTTGAGAGCGCGGTGGATGGTGGAGTGCGTGGGGTTGAGAGCCCGGTGGATGGCGGAGTGGGTGGGGTTAAGAGCGCTGTGGATGGCGGAGTGCGTGGGGTTGAGAGAGAGTCAAGGTTGCCGGGAGGGTAAAAGGGAACCCAGCAGAACAGAATCTGGCCGCAACGTAGGGCTAGGTATCGATTCAAATTTCAAGAATCGATTCGATTCTGATTCACAAGGTTCAGAATCGATTATCACGATTCAATATCGATTCGGTTAGTGTTAGCCTACTAAAAACTTTTTTTTTTTTTTGCTGTAACCTTAATTACATGACTGCCAAGTTATGCAACACATCAATACTACGGCTGGGTATCGATACTGATTTCCAAAAATGAATGAATGAATCATTGAATGAATTAATGAACTATTCATTCCTTTATTCATTCATTAATGAATAAAAGATCGATTTTGGGATTCATGAATCGATTCCGAATCATTTGATAGTTTTTTTTTAACCCATCCCTACCATAACGATAAGGTTGACGAGCCGGAGCGGCGCCCCCTGCTGTCGGACCGAGGGAAAGCGTGGACGCCGGTCGACCTCCGGCCGCTTGTAGACGCCGGTGGTCGGGGGAGGGTTGGCGAGCGGGACGAGGGGGCGGGTTGGCGAGCGGGACGAGGGGGGCGGGAGGGAGGCGTGCCGACACCACCCGGCCTTCTCAGCCAGCTGCCAGCGAGGGAGCATGAGAACGAACGTGATCTAACCTCGCAGGCAGGCGTGTCATTAACCACGCTGGAGCTGTTATCATCCGCTCTAAGAGCACTCACACGCGGGGGAGGGGATGGCGATGGAGCAGAGTGGAGGAGGGAGCAGGGAGGATAGGTTTGGGATTGGGCCACGGCCTCCATGGGCAAGAGTAGCAAGGGTACAGGCAGCCACGTGATGGAACCCGAGGATGATAGGTTTGGTATTGGGCAAGAATAGAAAGAAAATAGATAAAAGAAAGGATGATGAATCCTGAAGTTGCTAGGTGGTTAGAGACTGGATTGGGACAGGGCCAAGGGCAAGTGTGGCTGCCAAGAAGCCAGAATGGAATTAGACCGCTCAAACCCATCTCAGCATGATGGAGCCCCCGCACATCATAACCCCCCCCCAATATGAAAAGACAACGGCATTGCTTGGGAAAAAAAAAAGGTTTTTTCTTCATACAATAAAAAGACAAGCAGAGTACTATTCCAGTAAAATGAAAACAAAGACGAAGGATAGATTCAACTACACTTGACCTTTAAGAACCATGCTTACCCTTTAAATCTAAACTACTCGGTGTGCTGTAAAACACACCAGCAGACCTGCTGGAAGAGACAGACTAAGCTACAGCATCTGGGTAAAAGACTGAGCTAAAAACAGACACCAAATAAGGCAGGAGGAAGTAGGAATGTCTATAGTACATTTCCCCATTTTCACAGAGCAAAAATAAGTGGAACAGTCATGAAAAAAAAATTCCATTCCTCAAGCCAACATCAAATTAGGACTGTGTTGAAACACAAACAGCTGCCTGTTGCAATATGTGCTTTTCCCTCATGATTTCCGTGCTTGTATACATTATGAACTTGGATTGCATTTTTTTTGCCATTCTCTACTAGAAACACTCGCATGCGATCGGAATGAGGAAGGTCTCGTCTCTAGGAGCAACCCCAGAGGAGTATCTCTTCTTGTCTGTGCTTGTCTTTTTCACCCTTGTAGGGAGCAGCAGAAAACATTCATCACCACTCCCACACAGATAAGGTGTCTCTATTTATTCAGTGAGAAAGAGTGAGAGATAACCCCTAAATGAAGCATTGTGGGGCAGGGAGAGAGAGAGAGAGAGAGAGAGAGAGGGAGAGGGAGAGGGAGAGGGAGAGGGAGAGGGAGAGGGAGAGGGAGAGGGAGAGGGAGAGGGAGAGGGAGAGGGAGGGAGAGGGAGAGGGAGAGAGAGAGAGAGGGAGAGGGAGAGGGAGAGGGAGGGAGAGAGAGAGGGAGAGAGGGAGAGAGGGAGAGAGAGAGAGGGAGAGAGAGAGGGAGGGAGAGAGAGAGGGAGAGAGAGGGAGAGGGAGAGAGAGGGAGAGTGTGTGTGTGTGTGTGTGTGTGTGTGTGTCTCCCTCCCAGTAAGCAGATGGTCCTTATTGGCAGCCCATCCCCTCTATCAGGGGTTCTTAGGGTGACCCCCTCCCTTCTACCAGGACTTACCCCCACCGGCCATGCCCCCTCCAACCTCCACACCACCCCCCTAACCACCCCCACGCCCCCTCCACACCCCCCCCTAACACCCCACCAGCCTCCACCCCCTCCTGCCTCCATGCTCCCTCCAACCTCCACACCACCCCTCTAACCACCCCAGCCCTGCCTCCACCCCCCCGCCCCAACCACCACCCCCCTCCTGCCTCCACCCCCCCCCCCTTCTAGCCACCCCCCACCTGGACTAATCCATCTCCACCATGAGCGTTTTTTTTATTTAATGTCAGTTAATGAGGATAATCCTCAGGAAATGGAGAATCCCACGTACAGTAGGTCTGTGTGCGCGCTGTGGGAGACACAGGAACAGAGGAACAAAAGGACGACTCAGACAGACCACAAGGCAGTACAGTGAGCAGCGAGTGCCGAGCCCGAGACAGAGAGAGAGACACAGGGGACAGAGACACCAGGGACCGAGAGACACCAACTGCCAAGGCCAGGCTCCAAAGATGCACCAGTTACTGCTACATCAATAGGACTACTGTCCATGTTCTCGTGCTCACTACTACCAAATCAAAAGACAGAAAAACGTCACTTCTTTAGGTTGAGATACTGACATCGACAGGCAGGGGTGTGTTTCACACGCAGTCTCAAACAAGACGAGCTGTTTCTTGCGAAAGATGAAAGGATCTGCTGTTCCTCAGTGCAAGTGACGATCTGTCTTTGAAATCATAATTGTATCTTCCCAAGCGGAGAGAGGAAGACGGATGAAAACAGTCCTCTCAAAGAGACCGTGTCTGACTCTGAGTTGCAGGGGTGGGTAGCCTATAGGCTCACTAAAGAACTGGGTATATTGTGGCAGAAATGTTAGTTTTATGTTAGTTTTTATATTAGTGGTGTTTAAAGAAGTGGGTGTAGTGTGGGTCCATGGATAAAGAAGTGTGTATATAATTACTCTACCTCCACTACACCACTGTTGGCCGCACGTTCAACATGTGAGTCCATGACCCCATAATCATAGTTTAGCTTAATGAATCCACGCTATATCTAGGCTACTATCAGAAGAGATCAGTGTTTCAATTCGACTCCAGTGACATCCATAGGCTACTATTGAACAACAACTGTTAGAATTTGAAACATAAAGTTGGGTTGGGTGTCAACAATTTGGGGAAACCTCCACACGTTATGATTGGATTAGTCTATTATTTAAAAAACATACGCTGAACAAGCTCTCTCTCTCTCTCTCTCTCTATCATACTAGTAGTGCTAGGAAAATGATGCTGGTGCAGATTGCCGATGGTATTTCAACGCCACAACCTTGAACCTCGGTTCGGGATCGATAATGTCAGAAGCACAAATAAATAATCCCCGTCCGCCTCGACTGAGAAAGAGTAGCCGGCTACGCAATGAGATCAGTCTGGTTTAAAACATCTAAACAAAGACAGCACACTACAGTTCACAGATCGAGACAGTACTAAGTGTTTTTAAACCCAACTTTCCTTTTGGGTGTTCAGACCGTAACCATCCTGCCCCTCGTGTAGGCAGCGGTGCTGCCATTCGGTGCCTTGTTTACTAATATCGTCGCTGGCATCTTTTTACGCACGCAAATTGAAAAGGCGTTGCACGCGTAAAGGGACAAGTTAATACTTGTAGAATAGAATAACTATCAAATGCATGTGCGCAGCAAACCCAGTTCTAAAGACTTATAAAAGAGCATCGTTGCTCGATGGGATATCCAACACCCCGAACTCACCTTAGATTAAGGAACAGTTGCACAAACGCCAACAGTCAATACTTCGAGTCCCCCTCAAAACAAAAAAATAAGTCCACAAGCAAAACGCATGTAAAGTTCACATGTTCCTCTCCCCACACGCGCGGGGGGAATGCAGGAAGGCACTATTCCGTTCTGGAGGACCGCTTGACTCAATCCACCAGAAAAACGATCGCGCAACTCAACAAAAGAGTCCAGAAACCAGCAGGGACTTTCTCCACGCCCAGGTACGGGATCACATGGTGATTCCAGGTGTGTTTGGTTTCAGCTCAGTTGGCAACACACCTGTGAGGTCCGCTCGCACATCCGCTGGATGTCATTGGCAATAGACTCTGAACCAGGAAATTAGGGGGAATGCGCGCAGCACCAACCGGGAAGAGAGGGGAACAGCCTGCTTTCTCCTCCCCCTCCACACTGTAGACAGATATGCTGCCTGAGATCACAGACGGAATGAGATTGGTGACGAGAACTGCAAAAATATAAATGATAGCACGCTGTTCAGGATGCCGAGCGCAATGCACTGGGATGTTTTAAGGAAATGGGTATGTTACAGGAGATGAGTCGACATCAATAGGCTACTCCGTGTGCACTCGCTGAATATAGCCTACAGTCATCCGAGCGAATGCTTATTTCATAGTTTTAAAGTGGTTTTATCTTAATCCAGGACAGATTATATGCCTATAGGGAGATTAGGGTCGTTTCATTCCTCGGGTTAAACATCTGTTCACAAGCTAAACATTCAAACCTCATATTTGCTGCCGTTTGGAGACAGTGGTTGATTCAAGTCTAAACTCTTTGACAATGGGTTTTTGTCAACCATATAGGCTATATATATATATATATATGTATATATAAAACACTTAAAAGCTATAACATAACATTCCCCCATATCAAGACTAGGCCTACTTTCAAACACATTTTCTGACATCTGCTTCATTCCAGGACACAAGTTTCAGGCTGAAACTTGCTTCAGGAACTGAAGATCTGTTTGCAGACGAAGTGCTTAGTCACCCTCCCTAACATGTCCTAATAAAAATGTTAGTTCCACCATGGAGCCCTGAGTCACATAACCCCACAGCACCGCCCTGTACAGTCATACAATGCGTCTCACATCCAGATTGTATCTGGATATGATTTAAACTGTCCAGTGTCCACATTGACATCCGATTGAGATCAGAATGCGTTTGCGTTCACACTTGTGTTCAGTGTGTTCACACCGGTCCCTGACCACCTTCTGAGGTGGTTTGGCTGATTAGATCACAATCTGTCCTCAATGCATTGTGGGTGCATTTACACCTGTACTTCCACGTGGTGAAGCGCTCCCCGATTGCAGTCAGATCACTCAAAACACATTTTAATGTCAGGTGTAAAGGGGAATGCTGCCCCGCCACCTTTGTCATGTGGTGTGTCTAGAGCTGTGTTGGGAATCGCTCCCTATTCACTATATAGTATAGTGCACTATATAGGCATTCAGCCATTTTGTTTGTAGTGTCCGAATTCTCCACGGAATTTTCGTTCCCTATATACTCCACTATTTATTACCCACAATTCACCTTGATTTGCAGGGAACAGTGCATGTACCCTACATTTTCTCCGTTCCCTAGGTAGTTCACTACATGGTGAACCCTATATAGGGAATAGGGAGTGAGGGAACGAGGGAGCGATTCCGAACACAGCCTAAGGTGTGTAGTCCTAGACCTGCCATGTTGGGGACCAACACAGGTGTTTCAAAAGAATGAATTAGTTCTACTGTATAGGATTCTATGCAGTAGAGCCAATCAGATGAATTGAAACACCTGTGTTGGTCTCCAACATGGCAGTTCTAGGACTACTTTTGAAACTCATTACTTTTACGAGTGATCTATGCCCATGCAGACGAGGCTGTCTGTCTCGGGGACAGGGACGCGGCTTCTTTGCGTGAGTCAGACGCTTGTTGCTGACACAGCAGGAGCGGCGTTAGAGACACAGAGAGAGATGGAGATATGGCCTTCACAGCTCCTCACATTGACTGATGAGATCAGGGGGAAACTAGGCCGTGCCAGACAAGTGTCAGGCAAACAGACGGCGGGAGATAGAGGGTGAGAGACAAACACTCCCTGAGCAGAAACACTGATAGGACGGAGAGATGAGGATGGAAGCCAGCCAAGGGGAGAGGGGACTGTTTTGGTTGCTTGAGTTCAAATGGTCTGGCCTGCTTGTCTAAAGAGTAATGTGTTTGAGGCTTGGAGTTAGCCAAGGGATGTCATCATGCCCCAATGGGCACATAAAAAAAACCCTGTCTGAAGCTATTGGAATTGAGAAAGGAAAGTGTAATCAGCTGTCAGATAAAAACAAGGAATCTTGTGCATAGAATAGGATTGCTGCCTGCAAAGAATAGTTCATTGTCTGGCCAATGATCATTAGTAAACATTTTATCATCAACAGTATGAGTAGTGGTAGCCATGTTGAGAAAACAGAGATGGAAACATTCTTACACAATGAATGGACAATGAAATGCTTCCTGTGACCAAGAAGAAATGAATGATACTTATTACATTGCTATGCAAGTCTTTGTGTTGTTCCTGTATTGGTTTTGAGTGGCCATTCAACATCTAATCCAAACTTGAACTCGATAGGCTAATTTGTTTGTGTTACGTGGAGAGAGTGCCCTCTACTGGCTCAGAGGGGTAGTGTGTTATTATTACTATCATGCCCTCAAGTATCAAGTCGTTTTATTACCACACAATGAAATGATTGGTATAGAACAAAAATGTGTGTGTGAGTCACTCAGGGGTATGTTTGTCTTGGGCCCAGGGGGAATATTTTACAATAATTCAATGTCAGAGCATTAGATTTGCCCGTTTGAAACAGAGGCCGCTTATTCTCAGAGCAAGCCTGAATAAGCACTGCAATCTCCATGACTGCATATTTGTTTGGCATATACGATAGTGCATAAGAGATAAATAAAATACTTCTCACAACGCAAACAACATTCCACGGTGTAGCCTTTGTATACGGCGGCGCTAGGCTACCCACTGAGCAAAGACACGTCTAAAAGACGTCCTTTAGACGTCTTTTTTTGTCTTTTTCGGACGTCCAAAGACATCCAATTAGGAGCCAGAATGAATGTTTTTTTTTAACGTTCAGATATTGAACCCGTTCTGCACGTCCACAGACGTCTTAGAGAGGTCCAAGCCAGACGTGTGAATATTGAGGGGTCCAGCAGACGAACACACGGGGTTCAGGACCGACGGACGTTATTAAGACGTGATCTGAACCCCTGACGTTGCGTGTTTGCTGGGTACTGTGTGGAAGGAAGACGTAACATCACTCTTTTTTTGTCAGCGGGTGAAAGTTCCCAGACGCATTGTGATTGGACGGAAGGCTGCAGACACGAGGATAACAGATGGAGCTCGCTCTCTCAGATACAGGAAGCTGTCACGGGTGGGGGCGCGCGGGGGCACGCGGGGGCGCGTGCGGGGGCGCGTGAGGGCGCGCGGTGACAGAGGAAGGTTATTTAAAGCGATGAGGAGCAGTTTGATTTGAACGCCTGCCTGACCCCACGGCAGGGCACGTCACCTGGCTGTCAGTCGGACGGAGCTATGAGCTGTGCGAGAGGAATATTGAGAAGCCCAATTTAACAGAGCTCTATCTTTCTGAGGCATTTTGCGCAACAGGGAGACATCAGGGTTGGCAGAGAGAGAGAGAGAGAGAGAGAGGGAGAGAGAGAGAGAGACAGAGAGAGAGAGACAGAGAGAGAGAGAGACAGAGAGAGAGAGAGAGAGAGAGAGAGAGAGAGAGAGAGAGACAGGGGGAGTGACAGCGGGAGAAGATGGTGTGAGTGTGACTCGGGATGGGAATAACCACAAACTGGGAATAGGGAGGCAGCAGTGTGTGGGTTGGTGTGAGCCATGTGGTGAGGCGGGGTTTGGTGTGTGTGTGTGTGTGAAGGGTGTGTGGGAGAGAGTCATGGATGTATTGAGTATGTTCGCACCACTTCCGTGTTTAACGGTTGTAACTAAGACATGAACTACAGGATGTGACTGTAACATTGTCTGACTGTTTTGTAACCTGCTTGCGTGCTCGTGAGCGGGTGAAGAGAGACGTAAATAAACCAGGAGTGACGTTCGTCTTCCTCCCGTTAGACCTGAAAGCCCCTCTGCCCTGGCTGAGCTAACAGGACTGGCATTTCTGGTTTTTCCCCACAGAATCTAATCACAGTTTTCTCAGCCCACGCTTTGTCCAGGTGGACAGAATGGGACGCTTTGTCCAGGTGGACAGAATGGGGGACAGTCTGCGTCAATATCTGTCCTTTACCCTGATGTGATGTTAGTCAGACCACACACACACACACACACACACACACACACATCTGCCCAATCACCAATCAGGGCCCGACTCCCTTGGATGACTAAGGTTTGAGAATATGTGATTAGGTTCAGATTCCTTTATTATCACATCCATTGTACAGGTACAGGCTACATTTCTTATGTCCTGGTTCCTCAGGCCAGAACATTCTTATGGCGTACATAAGAATGAACATCTTGAAGAATGTGGAACATAAGAATGAACATCTTGAAGAATGTGGAACATAAGAATGAACATCTTGAAGAATGTGGAACATAAGAATGAACATTTTAATGAAGAATGTGGAACATAAGAATGAACATCTTGAAGAATGTGGAACATAAGAATGAACATTTTAATGAACAATGTTGAGAATAAGAACCCAGATAGCATGCGGATCTGGGCCATATACAGGCCAGATCTGGCCCTTGTGGTTTAGTTCTGGCCCATATATGGCCCAGATCCGCTTGCTATCTGGGAATGAACTTAATGAACATCTTAGCTGGGTCAGCCTGGTAGCCTACTCTCAGTCTATGGACTTTCAAAGACACAAATCCCAGAACATTTCCCCCCCAAACAAAAAACATCATAGGCTACTTAACCTTCTAGGACCTCGTCCGCATGATACAAGTCGATCCATAGGCTGGATCCTGATCTGAGGATTGATTTCTAGATTGATGGCAGAAGGAAAAAAGGCCCAGCATGGTTGGATCTACGGACCGCCACAAGGCCCGTTTTGGACGGCGGGGTGTTATGTGGGCCGCACAGTAGACCATGATAGCCAAGCCATCTGCTGCTCTCTATTTTCATCTCTGTGCCTGCTGGGAAGACCAAGGGACCTTAAGGGACTTCACACGCCGGCCTCTAACAGTATATATCCAACACATATTTGTTCAATAGGTCTGCAGTAATCTCAGCCTCGGGGACACGTGGACCAGATCTCATTTGTGACCCGTCCCCAGGTGATTACTGGACTCGCACTTTCCTGAGTGGACGGTGGACGGAGAGTAGAATGTGAGTCTGGAGAAACAAAAGAACCGACAGAAAAAATGTAATAAAGGCACCGTAGAGAATTAGAAGAGTTGTTCTCATCATCGAAACGAAATTACTACAACCAACACACCTCAATGAGGAAGTTGTCCTGACTGAGTGAGTTTACCTCTGTCGTCCATATTCCCTGGGTTGTGGACTAGAGGGAGGAATTCTGTGACTTATCAGGTTATGATGAAACAGAAGCAGGATCCATTTGTGGCCCAAACACGATGTAATCCCCTTACCTGCACATTTACCTGTCCCTGTTTGATCCTGATCCTAGTGGTCTCTATGGGGCATGTTGGCCTGACTCTGTCGGCAGTAAATCCCCCCTTGTGTCGGCACAAGCAGCTTTGCACCTGGCTTATCTGGTGAGCTTCCTAGCCACCTGCATTATCCCAGAGAGCTTTTACAACAGCATGAATGCTTCTAATAATCACACTCAAATGTCTCGTGTTATGACATTGCTGCATTAAGGCTATAATTGGTTGGTTGGTGTTCAGTTGTTGTTTTTTTGTAAGAGTCAGGAGAGGAATATCCCTCTACCACAGATAGGCCTATATTTATAAATCGAGTCCATTTGTGAAAGTACATGACTGGACCGGAGTCTCCCTTGCGCTGGCCTGCATTTAACGTTTAAGATTTTGAGACCGGTGTGATGTGTGCCCTCGGTCTAGTCTTGGGGAGATGAGGACTCGTGCTACAGCATTCTGTATCTGTATTTGTAATTGACTAATAGCTTTCTTTGTTAAAACAGACAAGAGAATTACAGTAACCCAGCCTGCTAGTGATAAAAGCATGCATTAATCTTTCAGTGTCAGCCTGAGAGAGAAACGGTTGCACCTTGATAAAAAGATGTTTTCATTTTTTTTTTTTTATATGGGTTTCAAAATTAAGATACGAGTAAAGCTGGTGGAAATTTTGTGACATCCATACAATTATATCAGGAATACAATTTGCAAGGCAGTCAACCATGCTGTAATTATTGAACCAGAGCCAGTTGAGGACTGCCTCCGGAGAGACTGGGCCAAATTTCAAGTCCTTCAATCGTGATCTACAGTAGCCAATCAAAAGCCGCGCTCAGGTCCAGAAGTTCAAGGGCAAAGAGCTTTTTTGGAGTCAGCATTAATTCTAAGGTCAAAGGTCATTAACAACCTTGACTAACACTGTTTCCGTGGTATGATGGGCACGAAAGCCGGGCTGGAAAATGAGGTACAATAGCAACTAGGAAATCATTTAACTGTTAACATTGAACACACACCCCCCCTCCCCCACCAGAATTGTACTTAAAAAGGGAATGTTGGAGATTCGCCTAAAATTGCTACGGACTGAAGAGTCTAGCCTACCCCACCTGCAGGTGGATCACAGGCAGGTGTCTGACAGGAAGCAGGGCGTGAAACTGGTCAAGCACGTCACTGACGCCAAGACCATCAGCACAGGCTCCCCCCCCCCCCCCCAAGGCTGTGATCTTACCCCTCTACTCTTCTCCCTGAACACCAACAGCTGCACCTCCAGCCACCAGTCTGTCTTCTGAAGTTTGTGGACGACACCGCCCTCATCGGTCTCATCTCTGAGGGCGACGAGTTCACCTATAGGTGAGAGATCGACCAGCTGCTGTCCTGGTGCGTCCAAAACAACCTGGAGCTCAACGCTCTCAAAACAGTGGAGATGATTGTGGACTAAGCCCCCCCACTCCCACCCACATGCCCCACCCATCACACTGAATGACACGCCAGTGACCCCTGTTGACTCCTTTTAAGCATCTTGGGCACCGCCAACTCCCGCAGGGGCGAAATTTCCACTGGGGACAGGGGGGACATGTCCCCCCACTTTTCAAAATCGTGTTTTTGTCCCGCCCCCCACCCCACACACATACTTTTTAAAGTCCGAAAACTAACACTAGGCTGCACAGTATAAGCAAATCGAGAATAAATTATGCGTGCACTAGGACCACGCGGAAGTAGCCCCTCCCTCTCCTCTCACCCGCTATCTGCTTTTGTAATAAAAATAATAAGGAGGCAACAGCTTGAATTAAACTTGTTTTTGGAATGGGGGTGAAAAGAAAGACAGGAAATGAAATGTGGGTTAATTAGTGGTTACTGGTATTTCTACTCTGTTTTTCGACGTTAGTTTGTTCCACTTCTGTAACGTTAGCTAGGCTAGCTAGCTAGAAGTAGAAGAAGCTAATGTAGCTAGCTAGCTAACACGTGTTTAGCTATCAACAATGCAGTTGTAGCAACATTGCCTATATGAATATATTAATCAGCACTATAACCTTGTTTGTGTAAACTACCTCTGCTCAGCACTGTTCAATAAAGTTTCCTTGTTCATGTCAACTGCTTTCATATCAGAGATCAGATGAGGTTGAGCCAGCAGTGGACAGGGACCAAGGAGGTTATGACAGGGACAGAGGGACCAAGGAGGTTATGACAGGGACAGAGGGACCAAGGAGGTTATGACAGGGACAGAGGGACCAAGGAGGTTATGACAGGGACAGAGGGACCAAGGAGGTTATGACAGGGACAGAGGGACCAAGGAGGTTATGACAGGGACAGAGGGTCCAAGGAGGTTATGACAGGAACAGACGGGGTGAGGCAGGGAGCAGCAGCACTGCGTTGCAGGTAGGCTGTGTGTGCAGGTAGACTGTGTGTGCAGGTAGGCTGTGTGTGCAGGTAGGTTATGTGTGCAGGTAGGCTGTGTGTGCAGGTAGGCTATGTGTGCAGGTAGGCTATATGTGCAGGTAGGTTGTGTGTGCAGGTAGGCTGTGTGTGCAGGTAGGCTGTGTGTGCAGGTAGGCTATGTGTGCAGGTAGGCTATGTGTGCAGGTAGGCTATGTGTGCAGGTAGGCTATGTGTGCAGGCAGGCTGTGTGTGCAGGTAGGCTATGTGTGCAGGTAGGCTATGTGTGCAGGTAGGCTGTGTGTGCAGGTAGGATGTGTGTGCAGGCAGGCTGTGTGTGCAGGTAGGCTGTGTGCAGGTAGGTTATGTGCAGGTAGGTTATGTGTGCAGGTAGGCTATGTGTGCAGGTAGGCTAGGTGTGCAGGTAGGCTGTGTGTGCAGGTAGGCTATGTGTGCAGGTAGGCTATGTGTGCAGGTAGGCTGTGTGTGCAGGTAGGCTATATGTGCTGTATAAAGTATGGAAAGCACATACTACTCCCTCTTGTTGCAGGTACAGTAGTTCACTCACTGTAATATTAGACTCACACCACAGACTCAAACTCAGCGAGAGGCAGGGAAAAGTAGCACTGTGTTGCAGGTAGGTGAATGTGTTGTATTAAGGGTTAGGTGATTTGGGTTTGTAGATGAGGAGAGGAAGGAATGAAAATGATCTATTTTCATATTTCATAGGAGAGACCAGTGGAGACGGGCCATGTCCGAATGTCCATACTACATGCTATATAGTACATACTGCAACTCGCCTGCTACATGCTATTTAGTACCTACATACTACTCCACAATTTTTTTTTAGTATGCGAGATAAATGTAGCATGCTACTCGAGTCAGAAAGTGATGGGCTCCGGCTCGCATACGGTTCATGTTAAACTTACAACACTATTGAGCTAGCCAGGCATTGGTTGGTCATCCAACAGGATCACGCTCGATCCTCACCTTTCTGTTTAATCCAAACTGGAATGGCTGTGATAATAATCCACAAAATGTTCTTATCACAGCCAGACCACACTGGCACACACATTGCACACACTGTATCTATCACACTCCACTTTGCACACACACTATACATACACTCACCACACTCCATTCTGTGTATATTAGGCCTACGTAAATAGCATGTGTGCCTCCTTTTTAAATAGTAGCCCTATAGGCTATCACATTTTGTATTTGCACAGTTTTTGTATTGCATTTGCACTGTCCTGCACCCTATGTCGTCTGCAACAGTGTATGCCTTTACTCTAGTCAAATTCCTAGTATGTGTGAACCATAAAAACTGTTCTTGAATGTACTTTTCTTCAGAAGTGGTCTCGCCAAAGCATAAGAAGGGGTCTCCTAGAAGGCCATGACCTTTTATGGCCACTGAAAAAGTTGACTTTCTATGATGGTGCTGGCAGGATCCTAATAAGCTAAAGTTAATAGCCTATGCTACTTTGTTCCAAACCTAGTTAAAGATGAATGATTAAGGCCTATAGACATTAAAGGTAAGACAAAAACGTTTTACAATAGACTGTGTATTAGCTCGGCTACAGCAATGCTACATGAGCCATTATCATAGTCAACACACATGCTCGTAAAAAGGGCATAATGAATAGACTAAGCTAGGTTGTTGATGCAGGCATTACAAACAGCTTCAAATCTTAAATGACAACATTAATATAATTGTAATTAGGGCATGGATGGATTTCGAAAGGATACAGTTTCAACATTTTCACAGTATAAAATTGACCAACAGTGATTGGAAGGGCCTATACAGAGATTGCCATCTAGTGGTTGGACGAAATATTTCCCTATCAGCAAGTGGTGTCTTTCAAAGCGGAATGGAAGGAGAAACGACATGTTGCATGTTTATTTGTTGTTTTTCTTTTTGTGCGTAGGCCTATAGATAACATGATGGCGGTTGGAAACCCTTTTAGCAATGAATAGGCTATTATATCCCTTTTTAATTGGCTACAGGCGTGTTTCTGATGTTCAATATAAGAGCGGAGCCTCGTCCACCAGGTGGCGTTTACAACGCGCACTGTAGGGCCACCGTAGTTTGAAAGATGTGATGAGAAAACGAAGTATTGTGATATTTTTTTTAATCTTCTGTAAACAATCTACAATATTCCCTGTTCTATAATAATGCCTTGCTACTATGTGCAAGCCCTTCAATTCATTCAGATATCAGTGACGTGATCCATTCATAACAAACGGCACTAAAGAAACCCATCGCCTCCCACAATGCATTGCGAGGTATTTTGTATAATTCTAGATTAAAAAAAACACGTAAATACAAGCAAATATAACAAAGCAAAACTCCACCGTGCGATTTTATGTACATACTCACAACAAGGCAAGTCGTCGTGTAGTTTTAGTCTCAACCCGTCCCTGATCCTGCCGGTTGTAGAGGTATCCCCCCTCCATGTTCTGGTCCCAGGTCAGCTTTGCGCAGTGGCAGTATCGTAGCCTATGAGGTTTATCCGAGGCGCGATTATTGCTAGTTGAAAACTTTACCCAATACCCCGCCGTGGCGACTTGAAATATAGTCGGCGTTGGCAATTTTTGACGGTCTCTCAGGAGACTGATGCTCTGTTGAAAGAATAATATACATAGAAATAGGTTGGAAGGGAAGTATGGTATCTATCATGAAGAATCACTTTGTTGATGCTCTTTGACACTGAGGCTTTATGCACAAATAAAGAATCACATTTGTTAATGATAGTGATGGTGAAATGATGCTCTCTTAGACACTGAGGCTTTATGCACAAATAAAGAATCACGTTTGTTGATGGTAGTGATGGCGAAATGATGCTCTCTCTCTCTTAGACACTGAGGCTTAATGCACAAATAAAGAATCACATTTGTTGATGGTAGTGATGGCGAAATGATGCTCTCTTAGACACTGAGGCTTCCCAGCTGGCATTTCAACGTTGATTAACAGGTGATTAAACGTCATGCGATGACGTGAATCAACGTTGGATTAGGTTTAGATTTTGAAAGGTGAATTAACGTTGATATCGCGACGTTGTTCCAACATCTTACTCGTCAACATGGGTGAATTAAGGTCTTACAATCACTGCTGAATATGTGTTGAATTTGAAATGTGAATCAACTTTGAAATCCCAACTTTGTTTCAACGGCTTATTTTTCAACATGGGTAAATTAAGGTCTTTGAATCAACTTTGCATCACTGTTGAAACTGCAACTTTGTTTCAACTTCTTACTTTTCAATCATGTAGCCATGGAGAAGAAAGGCGTGAACTTTTTACAATTTTATTTTACATTAGAATCAAGATGCACATGTAGGCCTACAACAGCAGTGAATGGGGTTGCAACACTGACAACTGTGCAAATAGCAACAACATCGATCCAACAATAATGTGAACAATAAGTGTTTGTGGCACTGGCATGCACACACACAAACACACATGTTGTGACATACTTCTATACAGCAATGCTACAGAAAAAGGCATTCACAGTCAATCTGCCGGCTGGTAACAGCTTTTATCTTTCTAAACAACCTCTGCAGCACAATACGACCCAGGATGTAGCCTATGTTAAAACGCGAAAGCAAAACCAACAAGCTAAACAATATATTAACCTTTCCATCTACAAGTAGCGGCAAAAGTTGAACAACAAGGGAATGACTGGCACATTGCTCAGCTTGTATAGAAGTAGATACTAGCTACGTCCAGCTAGTGCGAGACAAACAATACATCCATGGAGACAAACATTACACACGATACATACACCGCACCAACATTGCCAAAGAAACTACGGTGTCCATAATAGGACATCCTCGGATGTCCATGAAAGGAAATTTGAATCTCATTCTTTGTGCAAGCGCAAAATAAGGATTTGTGACCAATACGATTAATTTATTGCAAAGATATATAAAGCAAAACCTTCGTTGGGCCACTTTTTACCCATATTGTTTTTTACCCGTATAGGGCTATAAGGCAGGTTGAAGACATCATGTTGATGTTGATGTACATCAACGTACAGATCTTCAACCGAATTTCAACTTTGATTTATAAGTATTTTATCAACCTTTTTCAACCATTGAGCATTCAATATTGTTTCAAGGTTGAAACGATGACTGACATTAATCCAACTATATTTCAACGTTGAAGGTCGGTCGTGTGCCAGCTGGGTTTATGCACAAATAAAGAATCACATTTGTTGATGGTAGTGATGGCGAAATGATGCTCTCTTAGATACTGAGGCTTTATGCACAAATAAAGAATCACATTTGTTGATGGTAGTGATGGCGAAATGATGCTCTCTTAGATACTGAGGCTTTATGCACAAATAAAGAATCACATTTGAAGATGGTAGTGATGGCGAAATGATGCTCTCTTTGACACTGAGGCTTTATGCACAAATATTTTATCGCAAAAAGATGAATTACTCGGAGCCTCATTAAATGCTTTGTCCGCCACTGACACCTGCTGGCAAAGATAATTTAGAGCAGCCAATAAACCTGCTGTTGCGCAGAAACATGATTTTGATGGACAACTTCACAACCGATTGGCAATTTAGCAACACCATCTTCCCTTACTAAGAGTCTTAGAATAATATTAATCTGCCTGGATCTATGACAGCGGTGTGTTAAAACAACTGCTCTATTGCTGGGGCAGTGGCTATTTACTAAAGGAATAGATACAAATAACATAACATAACATAACAGCCAGCTACAACACTAAACAATGAGGATGGTTGTGATTTCACTGTATCATATAGGCTACTCATAACCCACAGTAATAATGATCATTAGGCTATGTTTGTTGTTGTGGAAGGGGAATTTTATTGATTCCTCTAAAAACTATACTCACCCCTCCCCCTAAAAACTAAACTCCTCCCACTCCCAAACTCCTCTAACATCTACTCCAACAAACACCTGCAAAACAACCATGAACACTTTCACTTCCAACTCGACGCAACAACCGATCAACTACTAGAAGTCGGGTTTCGCTTCCTTATATCGACCAAGGAATCTAAAAAGAAATCTTTTTAGATTCCTTGATATCGACCCCTCGAATCCATACTCGAATCAAAGCGATCACGTGACCGAGGCCTCGTTTGTCATGGATACGGGGTTTCATCAGGACCGGCCCCACGTGCTCGGTCTCATACATCACTAATGCGAACTCCGTTCAAAATGGAAACAACTCGATGCATGGTTATTGATTAAAGTTTAGATTTATACGCTGTTCAGGGTGGCATTAGATAGTAGATGTCAGCTACCAGTAGAGGGCAGTATTGGTTAGATTATGGAAACACATGTATCCATACATGTACAAATTATATTAGAGATAATTGATATCTTTGTATATATATATATATATATATATATATATATATATATATTTATATTTATATATATAGTGAAATGTATTCATTGAAATGTAAAATGTAATGACTGATCTATATATTATTATAAGGAGGTACATGGCAGAACTTGTGTGCACTGGTGTTGGGGTTGAGAGATTGATGGAGAGGAATCAGAAACTCTGCACTTTGTCAAAGTGTTGATGCACTTTCCGTCAATCAGTGGCCAGGTCTCCAGGCCTGGCTGAGTGTGGTGAGCTCTGATTGGAGCCTTCAGGGGTGGGCTCAACGGTGGGGGGGGCGGGGGGGGTCTGGCAATCAGGCCCTTCATCGTGCAGATGGCCTCCTTGGAAGTCTTGGCACATGGAATAATTAACACAAGGCAATTCCCCCCCCCCCCCTCTCTCTCTCTCTTCTCTCTCTCTCTCTCTCTCTCTCTCTCTCTCTCTCTCTCCTCTTTCTCTCTCTCTCTGACTAATGAATGACACCTCTGTTGTGTCATTCATTAGTCAATAGTCAAGTGGGAAGAGACGTGGCCGTGCATTTTATTTTAGCTGTATTCCATATTCCAGCTGTACTTTGAGGCACACCGAAAATAAAATAATAAATTGTCCAGCAACACAGGACTAGTGCCTAGGTAACCATGTGACACTGTCGACAATTGCTATGGTAACCACCAGCGTATCCTCTCTGGGTTCTTTGAGGAAATGTGTGAGACATCCTCTTTGTGTGATTTGGTTTCCCTCTCCAAGCCCAGACCTGACAATTGTGAAGACCAAGTCAATAAGCAACTTAGCTTCTTTCAGAAAGAAAATTCAAAGAAGAAAATTCAAAGCACCATTTTCCCAATCATAATTATTTTACTAGACGTGTTTTGTGCTAAATGCAACACATTAAAATAGAAAGCAATCTTTTAAGTTACAGGTGCTGCATTGTTCCCACTAAATGGAATGGATTCGTTCTACTAAATGGAAGTTGCCATGCCATGCACTAATGTCTTCATTGTAAAACAAAAGACACCATTCCAATAATCAAAAAATAAGCCTGTTGAACGCTGCACACACAAAGATGGTCATTAGCATTTTCTAATTGAGAGCAAACATATTTACATGATTTTTTTCTTTTCACGGAATCAATTTAACCACACCTCCCATCCAATTCACATGTATTAATTGATGGGGAAAATGTGCATCGTCTGATGGGGGAAAAAAAAAACTTGAGACATCACAGCATACTGTTCAATCAAGGAGAGCAGCAGGTGCAGAAACGCAAGCTGGGCGTCCAATTACAGACAAATCCTGTCATGAAGGACTTCCCCTCTCAAGACAGTTGATCAGGAAAATGTCTGACCCGTTGCTTTAATGACAGCAATCCCACTCGAACTGTGTAAATTATTCAGAACAAGCAATTAAACTCCCTCATGATCTTCTAATAGGCCTACTGTTTCCCCTTAATCACCTCACAGTACAAGAGGGGTCGCCCCCAATTAAGGGCCTAGAGTGCCACCATGACACCACGCTTCATCATAATTGTGTTTCGGCTTCAATTACCTCACTAGCCCCCTGGGTGAGAACATTGTCTCTCTCTCTCCTTCTCTCTCTCTCTCCTTCTCTCTCTCTCTTGTGCTCTGTCGGTAGTGGGTTGAAGACATTCATTCACTCTCAGACGGATTTATAAAAGAACTATCAATCAACATGTACCACACTGGGCGCAGGGCTGACAGTCCTGTTCATCACACATCAGGTTGACGTGTCTTCCATTGTAAAGGAATATGCAGCTGGTAAAGGTACCTGCCTTTAGGTGAGTGAGTTTAATATGGTCACACAATATACTCCATGGGACACAAAGGTAAATAAGAAAAATACACAAAAAAATGGATCAGCATTTCTGAACAGGGATTAGGTTTGATATAAACCCTTTAGAATCTGCCGAAACATGTGTGTATTTGTATGAGTTGAAGTGATGAAGCACTAACATGATGCGCGTGTGTGTGTGTGTGTGCGCGCATGTGTGTGTTCACAGATGTGTGTCTACACTGATTGGTAGAATGAGGGGAAACCCGGGTTCTGCCCTCATCTCGTCCCATCAGAGCGTCAGGACCGGTGGACCTGCTGTAGCCCCGCGGGGCTCTGGAATAGCTTTTTAAAAGGTATCGGTCTCCTCGGTTTCCTCAGGGCCCATGTGCTTTTAATTGGATTTCTTTGACGAGATTACAGCGAGGACACAGCTCAGCCTTGAGAGATCCACACCTCCCCCATGTACCAGCGACGTACGACGTGGAAAACAGAGCCGGGTTAAACGGGCACCTTTTAGATTTGGATTGAACGCGCAAATAAGGCGGAGAACCTGAATTGACTAGCAGCGACATATTGATTCTAAACAATTTGAACAAAATTAATAGATAGATAGATAGATAGAGAGAGAGAGATAGAGAGAGAGAGAGGGAGACAGAGAGATAGATAGATAGAGAGAGAGAAAGAGAGATAGAGAGAGACAGAGATAGATAGATGGATAGATAGAGAGATAGAGAGAGAGAGATCGATAGATAGATAGATAGATGGATACAGTATAGATAGATAGATAGATTGATAGAGAGAGATGGATAGATAGAGAGAGATAGATATATAGATACAGTGTAGATAGATAGATAGATAGATAGATGTCTTTTCACTTTGGGCCATGATTCATTTCAAAGAATCCCCCAAACACTGGTCCATATTTTCTGCAAAAACAAAAAGTTTACTTTACTTTTTACTAACACTGTTTCACCAAGTTCACCAGTGGTGAGAAACCCTGAAAACCTCCTAGCTAATGTACGGGGGGTGTAGAGGGGGCGTGAGCGTGAACGAGTTTGAAAGCCTTCCGATACTGTATGTCAAAACCTTGTTAATATGCTTCATTTCTTTATTTGAATTCCCACTGTAGACGGAAGAAAAAGCTTTTATCCCCTTGAAGGAGGCCACTCAGACATATAACTCCATTAGAAGGACCTCCCTTCATAAGGTCTGTGCATTGTGCAGCCGCATACCCAGACCAACCAACTCCATTACTCTCACAAACCCTCCCCACAAAATCCCATTATTACAGAATAGCAAAGCCTCAAGTCTGGTCAAGGCACTTAGTTCACAGGGAATGAGTATAACCTCCGTTGCCGAGTTGCCACTGGTATTAATAATGAGAGCGCGGGCGAGAGAGGTCCAAAGGAGCTGTGGTCCAGTAGAACGGTTCACTATGTTCATTTTAATAACTGAATAGAACTATCGCCACAGGTAGAATGCTATGGGGGGTTGTGAGATATCGACTTTAATGAAAAACATACTTGTATCTGTTCCAAGTCTGACATATCAGTTCAGAGATCACAGAGAAAAGAGACTGGAGAGTTCCGTCTTCAGGCTCAGCAGGGGGGTTTAACAAGCTACGGGGTCACCATGGGGGTCATCACCTCAGACAGGAGGCTAGGACGCTACCAGACATGTCACATCTGACAGATGGCCCTGGTCCTCTCTAGTGCAAAAACACCTGGGCAATCAACCCTCCCACACTACAGGGTCATGGGAAGTAGGATCCATTTGCTAACAAGCAGAAGTCTGACCATAGTGATTGGCATCTTCTCTTGTTTTCCTGACACCTCATGAACCAAGTTCAACAAGAGACGACTTTCTTTTTTTTCTTTCTACCTCCGCCCCAACGACAGCGCAGGGCAAGGGGTAATGTTTTTGGTGGCGTGTGTGCAGGGGTGGGTGCGTGCGTTTGTTTGCGTGTTGGCAGGATTACGCAAAAACCACTGGAGCGGTTTTCACAAAACTCGGTGGACATGTGTAGCACGGCCCAACTTACACCCCCGTAAATTATGGAGCGGATCCGAAGCACGGGGAGGGTCCAAGGGCTGCCCAAACACGGACGGACATTCACCTCCACACCACCACAACAGGTGACTCTGGGGGGCATTAGCTAGGCCTGCTAGGCCATTTATTTTAAGGTCACCCAGTCAAATATTCTATTAGGCGGACAGTGGAAATGTTCTTTTTCAAACATAGCTATTCTCTACTCTCTCTGCTGTCGGGAATAGCTCTAAAACGACCCATCATTATATCCCATTAGTGAGGTCATCCGTTATGGAGTTTGTGTGAGAGAAGATTCCGGAGACTCACACTCTTCTGCTCCATTCGATTGAAGCTCTTAGGATTCATCTGAGCCCAAAACAAAGAACGCGACGAGTGACAACAATAACTTTTAACACGCAAAATAGTTGCCAAAAAAGCACTGCACTCACAACAAAAAAAAAGCATGCACATTTTTAAAAAGCATAACCAGGTGGTGAAGCGGTGCATGTTCTATGCCCTCTGCTGGTGTGCAATGGTATTGCCATGCTACGAACGGACACGGCTGCACCGTTTAAAAATGACCCTGGCACTTATTGTAAAAGTCCTTCCTAGACACGGGTTTCTCCAACACATTCTCAGCAACATATCGTAAGAAGGGGCGCCCGGTATCTCACCGGGTAAGGCGCGCCCCATATGAAGGCTAGTCCTTCGCGCGGCGGACCCAGGTTCGATTCCCGGCTCGGGTCCTGTGCCGCATGTCCTCCCCTCTCTCTCTCCCACGTTTCCTGTCTCTCTTGAACTGTCCTGTCCCATTAAAGCTGAAAAGCCCTAAAAAATATCTTTAAAAAAAAACAACAAACATATCGTAAGAAAACCAAGAACCTGCCATTGAAACCAGAGAGGATCCATTTCCAGTTTAACATCTCTACCTCCTGAGCTCTCTCCCAGGTACTGTACTGTACAACACAATCTTCAATTGGCTTGATTGAACCTGTGAGCCCTGATCTAATTTCCCAGACTATTGGTGTGATGTTCTGATCAAGGCCTATCTCCAGCTCTGGTCTCTCTCGCTTTCACAGTCACACACACACACACATACACGCACGTACACACACACACGCGCGCACACACACACCCGGAACAGGAGTGATGGAGCGTCAGTGTGTGGTCAACATCCATGACAAATTCCCTGTCAGACAGGTTCTCATTCTACCGGCTACACATGCAGGTCAGCCACCCTGGAGCTAGAGTATATATATATATATATATATATATATATATAAATATATATATATATAACCAGGCCCTGCCATGAAGACAACACAGCAAAGTACATGAGGAGGAGCTAGATATATATATAGTATATATAGAGAGAGAGATATGTATATATATATACATATACATATATACATATCTCTATATATACATATATATAGATATATAGCCTAGTAGTTCTAGTTCTGTACCCGTTGAAGCATGTGGAGAGCCAATTAAATACTGTACATCTGCTATCACTCCAGCTTAGCCCATCCAATTAACTTATCTGCTAGTCTTGATACCCGTTGGAGCAATCAGTAATTGGCCATTTAGTCCATTACTGTATATGCCTGTCTCCCCATAGCAGACATGTTGAGTTTCGCAAGTCCCCTCTGAATGATGGCTTGCATGGTTTGGCTATTGTTTGCAAGCTAGCTAGCTAGCCTACTACTATTGGGTGGACAAAAGATCGCAGTAGGGCAAAACTGAGCAACGGCAAATTAATTCTAGAATAGGCTGGCGTGAGGTGATAGTTCAGTGTTTGTATCAGGGCAGCAACACTAATTTTGGCCAAAGTTGCAGCTCCTTGCAACTACTGAGCAGGCAATTAATTCTAGAGTAGCCTAGGCAACTGAGGCGGGGTTCTATTCGGAGCAGTCTATTGGCTGGTGGCTCAGATCAATATTTTATGTTAAAATTAGCACGTAAATTAATTAAAAAGCCGTCCGTGTCATGGTCTTTCCGGGACCCCTGCAGATACCTGTGCCAAGTTTGAATGCTGTCAGACTGACGGTGTTGGAGGAAAGTCAGGACAGAGGGACGGACAGACAGCGGACAGACCGGGCAGACAAGCCGGCCGAGGGCAGCTCTATTATAGAACTGAACAAAACTCAATTAGTAAAATCTCCAGGGCTCCAATGATCATCCGTGATTGGGAATTAAATGAAGAGTAAGTCGAGAAAGTCAGTCTTATCTGACCCTAGTATCCAACTCCGTGGTTTCAGTTGTAGTAGCCTACTGTACAACATAATATTATTCATATGATGACCTCAGCTCAACTCAAATGGTTGATTATGTTCTGGCTCATCTTTACTCCTGTTGCTGAAAAAGTTAATTGCATCTATTTTAATTAAATGCTCTCTTAGTCTTAGGAGAATCCCATTTTCGAAATGAAAAACATACTTAATATTCAATCCACAATTCAATCCCAAATGAAACAACTCAACTTTTTAAAGGTATATAGATCGTTTAGGGCGGCGCAAGTGCAGAATTTCTCAGGCAGACGAGGCAGAGCCAGCCGGGACCCACCGAAGGACGCCGTCGATTCCCTGGTGAGTCGCTGGCTAGTCATCTTCTTCTTTCTTCTCATTCGTACGCGCGCTGAAGGTTTCTAGGAGCAGTTATGAGGTCTCGGCCCACTTTTACAGTGGCGCACCGGACCTGTTTGGTCGCAGGTGCATGTATGTTTCTTTTTCTTCAGTCAACGTAGTTCGCTACGATTGGTTGAGCCAGTAAAGAGCTTGCCCTGTGGGGCGGAGCTCCACGAAATAGAACAGCGATCCGTCTCAAGGGCTTCCAATCCCCAGTTCTGTTATCCAGACTCTCTTATGTGTCACTGGAGAGACGCCATCTTAGCTCCCAATCTGGTCGGGAGAGACCAGAGGGTTGCCTGTCTATTTGCTGCCTGGAGGATTCTGCCATCTAGACTGCGACACGCACGCACGCACGCACACACACACACACACACACACACACACACACACACACACACACACACACACACACACACGTGTGTGCACACATACAGACACACACACGGATTGCCCAGGGAGAGTGAATAATGGAAGAAGGCAGGCAGGAGTGTTTGATCAACCTACTCACCCAGCCAACCAGTGTGGAGGCGTGATCCCAATTTCTTTTTAACAAACAGCATCCGGAGTCGATGCTTCTTAGGTGGACGTTTCTTCTTCTTCAGTGGTTGAAGAGAGATAATCAATATTCTTGTTAACCTAGTGAGGTTCAAAAATAGGTTCAAGATTTCATGACTTGTATTTGGGCATTGAATTCAGTCTTAAAATGGTTCAATGCTTCATGGGCTCCTCCTCAATCAGAACAGTGATTGTTTAAAGTACTGCAAATGTAAAGGTTCTGGTAAATCCAAAGTGTGATTTGTTGATCTGCGTGCAAATAAAAAATATTGCTGTTGCAAATGGAGAAAACATGCCGAAAACAGTAGCTGCTAATGAACCACTCTGATATGTTGATATCTGGCAGTGTAATTATGGAATCTGGAATTATTGTTTGTGAAATGTTTCACACAACGTGTGATAGAGAGACGGCAGCATCCTCTAGGCCAGGCATTCCCAAACTGTGAGGCGGGCCTCCCCTGGGGGGCCCCAAATAAATTCAGGGGAGGCGTGGAGGGATGGATAGAAAAAAAAAAAGGAAAACATTTTTTATTTTTGAATTTTCTATGGTTTTTATGAATGAAATGTGATTTTAGAGGTCAGACGATCTAAATAAATAATGGGAGAGATGTATACTAAATGTGTGGATAGTGCAGAGAGAGCCTCCCCCCGCAGGCATGAATGAATTGTGCGAAAACGTCATAACGTTAACTAGCAGCAGGTGCCACCGAGCTAACTTAGCTGAGTAACGTTATGGGCTAGATAACGCTGCCTTGCAAAATGGACAAATTTGGGGGGTTGGGGGAGTTTGGGAACCCATCCTCTAGGCTATAATCACACCCTGTAGTGGACCCTTCTGGTGGCACCTAGTTGGACATTGAAGAGTATTTTGTAGCATTATAAGGTTATGCAACACACTGTATGAACACACAGGACATTTTGTGACTCACTGTTAAAGCTAGGACCAATATCATTTGTAGTAGACTATGTGTCTTCTCAAGATTCAGACTATATCTGTTTATTGCAATGTATATGGTGAACACATGCTAGGAATTTGACCAGGGTTAAGGCACACTCTGTGGATTGTAGATTTCATAGGATAGGGTGCAGGACAGGACAGTGCAAAGACACAACAGTGTGAAGTGCATGAGGGCTCTCCGGCAGACATTTTGTGCAGTATTCTTTGAATTGAGATTTCCAGCATGAATATGGAAAGAGTTTGAGGGGCAGAAATGCATGTTGTCATTCTTGAGTTGAGTCGGCTAAATACTTTTGGATTCATCACAAACGGGAATCGCAGGCAGTAATGCAGTTAGCTTACGACCACAAAATGAAATTATTTCAACAAATTGAACAGAAATGTTTTGAGGGTAACACAGAGGGTTGTGATTATGTAAAGGGAATTTGACTCGGCCCGAAATTAATTTACATGTAGGCCTACAAGAAAAACAACGCAAAATTGAAATGTAAAGTAAAAAGTCCCAAACCCACAATAGTAAGATATGTTTTGGCGTCACCGTAACGTGATGTCACACGTGCTGTCCCATTCCGAACCCTCTCGCACTCGACCACTTACAGGTCAACAAGTCTGAGGGTTCAGGGCTTGAGGGTTGAGAGGGGGCGTTGGGACTGGGCCCATGGGATTGGTCGTTATGCGAAGGCAGGCGCGAACTCATCCAGGGATTTACCACCGTGTTGTGAGATGACTTGAGATTTCTTTAGAAAAGTTCTTGGGTAAAAATAATTACAGAAGAAGAGGATGTTGGTGAACGAGGCCCAAAGAATTGATCGTTTCCTCTCAGACAACTCTTTGTTTTTTTAGTAGTCCAATTGAAAATGTCTGCGTCTGTTCAATCAATCAATCAATAAATCAAAGCTTTATTTGTATAGCGCATTTCATACCCAGAGGCAACACAATGCACTTTACAGAGAACAAGGGAGGTGGGCATACGACCCACTCTCTACATATTCCAGAGGGAAGCAAAAAAACAGTATCACCCGGGGGCCAGAAAAGTGAGCTGTAAAAATGTTGGTCAGTTTTACATGATAACGGATTGTGAGTGGGAAGTTCAGTGATCATTAACACACCCTGCAAGAAGTGCATCTTCACCACAGGTGACATTTGAAGGACACTTTTCTCCTTCCTCACCTATATTGAATTTTCACTTGCCTGGACTTTCCAAGTCAAAACAATATATTTCTCTCCAGAGGGCTGTGTTATGAGATACACTGATATCTCTCCTGACTCTTTAAGCATGAGCAGCGAGATACCGTATGCTCTCAAAAGTCCTGATCTCCGCAATGTTCGCTACAATCTTGTGTACACAGTGTTTTAATATCCTCTAGTAGTTTACTTAGGCCCTGTTGGGTGCCTTGTCATGAAGGAAAGTTGTGGCAAGCGTGGCTGAGGGACACACAAATATCCCACACAGTTCACACAGTCATTACACTCAATATGAACCAGGGGCACATGGCATTTCTACATGTATCAAAGTTTGTGCTCGAACGCACACAAGGGCCAGTGTTGAGGATCCTATGCCCAGGGCTACTCGAATACAAATCCTAAAGGTCCACAGTTTTTCCGCACAATAATCCAAAGGTCAGTTTTTTAAGAAAACAATTATAATACAAACTAGGAAGGGTGCTCAAAGCATAGGGCTCCGCCCGTTAATGCATTTCGTTGTTGTAAGCGAGTTGAAATGGATCTGGACTGGAGTCCAGACTTTGAGCATGGATGCTGTAGACGCTTGTCTCAACAGTGACCAGGATGTAGGGTGTGTGGAGGCAGGACTCCGGTCCAGGGACAAGGCAGGGGGGACGCAAGTCCCTCCTGAACAACCGTGAACCCGCTCCTCTGGGACAGAGGACACAGGTCGCTGTAGTCCTGCTGTCCCCTGTCTCTCGCACAGCTCAGTGATACATGAACACCCCCCCTCGCCCACTAGCTACTCTCTCCCTGCTGTCCTCTGTCTCTCACACAGCTCAGTGATACATGAACACCCCCCCTCGCCCACTAGCTACTCTCTCCCTGCTGTCCTCTGTCTCTCACACAGCTCAGTGATACATGAACACCCCCCCTCGCCCACTAGCTACTCTCTCCCTGCTGTCCTCTGTCTCTCGCACAGCTCAGTGATACATGAACACCCCCCCTCGCCCACTAGCTACTCTCTCCCTGCTGTCCTCTGTCTCGGGCACAGCTCAGTGATACATGAACACCCCCCCTCGCCCACTAGCTACTCTCTCCCTGCTGTCCTCTCGCACAGCTCAGTGATACATGAACACCCCCCCTCGCCCACTAGCTACTCTCTCCCTGCTGTCCTCTGTCTCGGGCACAGCTCAGTGATACATGAACACCCCCCTTCGCCCACTAGCTACTCTCTCCCTGCTGTCCAGTTGTTTACTCATTTCCTCTCGTCTCCTCTTCCTTATTTCTCGCTCTAGGCCTCTGACCAATTTAGACAGGGCAAGATGCTATAATTGAGATCAATTGCTAAATCGATAGCCACAGTGGACCTTGGGGAGAGGTAACGCAAGTCAGCGCTTGAGAACTCGAGAGGTGGAGGATGAAAAACACATCCCTCCTCCCAGACACTTCTCTGCTTGGATATTGATTTAGGAATTGGAACACCTGTGGCCGAAAAGTATTTTATTGGAATCTATTGTGACAGAAATGAGAGTCTCAGCGATCCTGATGATATTACCCCCGGGAAGACAGTGATGTAGCAAATTAGCAATAGCTGACATTATTATTAGTCGTTAAAAACCATAATGGCAATAAAACTAATTCTAAATATCCCTGTGAGCTCAGATAGGGTTTTCTGCAGAGGGAAATTTCATAGTAATCACACTTACAACAAACTGTCAGAAGGTTTTCCATACATGGAAAATGGGGACCAGTTTCAGGGGCAACCAGGTCTCTAGTTTTGTCATGGTGAGGATATGTAAAAGACAAGCAGTTGATAGTTATTTATAATCACCTATATGTGGCAGTGCAGCTTTGCATGATGGATCAAAAAAGCATTTTTGTCAGTGAATATGTGACTGGGAGAGAGAGAGAGAGAGGGCAGGAGTGACTGAGAGAGAGAGAGAGAGAGAGAGAGGGCAGGAGTGACAGAGAGAGAGAGAGAGAGAGAGAGAGGGCAGGAGTGACTGAGAGAGAGAGAGAGAGAGGGCAGGAATGACTGAGAGAGAGAGAGAGAGAGAGGGCAGGAGTGACTGAGAGAGAGAGAGAGAGAGAGAGAGGGCAGGAGTGACTGAGAGAGAGAGAGAGAGAGAGAGGGCAGGAGTGACTGAGAGAGAGAGAGAGAGGGCAGGAGTGACTGAGAGAGAGAGAGAAAGAGGGCAGGAGTGACTGAGCGAGAGAGAGAGAGAGAGAGAGAGGGCAGGAGTGACTGAGAGAGAGAGAGAGAGAGAGAGAGAGAGAGAGGGCAGGAGGGACTGAGAGAGAGAGAGAGAGGGCAGGAGTGACTTAGAGAGAGAGAGAGGGCAGGAGTGACTGAGCGAGAGAGAGAGAGAGAGAGAGAGGGCAGGAGTGACAGAGAGAGAGAGAGAGAGAGAGAGAGAGAGAGAGAGGGCAGGAGGGACTGAGAGAGAGAGAGAGAGGGCAGGAGTGACTTAGAGAGAGAGAGAGGGCAGGAGTGACTGAGCGAGAGAGAGAGAGAGAGAGAGAGGGCAGGAGTGACTGAGCGAGAGAGAGAGAGAGGGCAGGAGTGACTGAGCGAGAGAGAGAGAGAGAGAGAGAGAGAGAGAGAGAGAGAGAGAGAGAGAGAGAGAGAGAGAGGAGTGACTGAGCGATGGCCTCTGGGACAGATAAGGGAAATGATGCTCTGGGCTCTGGGAGAGGGAGGCTGTTTACTTCACTAACACACACACACACACTAACACACACACACACTAACACACACACACACACACACACACACACACACTAACACACACACACTAACACTAACACTAACACACACACACACACACACACACACACACACACTAACACACACACACTAACACTAACACACACACACACACACTAACACACACACTAACACACACACATACACTAACACACACACACACATTAACACACACACACACACTAACACACACACACACACTAACACACACACACACACACACACACACACTAACACACACACACACACACACACACTAACACACACACACACACACACTAACACACACACTAACACACTAACAAAAACACACACACTAACACACACACACACTAACACACACACACACACACACTAACACACACACACACACACTAACACACACACACACACACTAACACACACACACACTAACACACACACACACACACACTAACACACACACACACACACACACACACACACTAACACACACACTAACACTAACAAAAACACACACACTAACACACACACACACACACACTAACACACACACACACACTAACACACACACACACTAACACACACACACACTCAAAACACATACACTAACACACACACTAACATACACACTAACACACACTAGCACACACACACACACTAACACACACACACTAACACACACACACTAACACACACACTAACACACTAACACACACACACTAACACACATTAGCACACACACACACACGCACACACACACTAACACACACACTAACACACACACACACACACACACGGAAATGCCCCCAGGCTGCTCTCCCTCCTGTCCACCCTGATGATGTCGCGCCCGCTGATGGTTGAAGGTCAGGCCTTCCCTCCGTCTCTCCGCAGGCTTCAGACCAGGAGCTGTGTGATCCGCTCACGCTCCACGCCGCGGCCGCCCAATCAGGACGGAGCTAGCGCACAGGACGCTAGATAACATTCATGAGACACCAGGACCTGTCGTCAGCGGAGCCAACGGCTGATGCCACCTGACCTTCACTGAGCAAACCGCGGAAGACAGATGTGTCTCTCTGTGGTGTCTCAATGGCATTAACGCTGTGTTGCCTCTGGATATGAGTAATGTGTAATGTGCTATACAAATAAAGCTTTGATTGATTTGATTGAACGCTGATCCTACTGGAGGCATAATATAGGCCTTACATAAATAGCATCATTTCACAGGACTGATTATTCGGGACACAGAAATAGATCACCCCTTTGCGTTTGAGTTCATGCTGTAGGCTAGCTGTCTTCCTACTCAGGCCATGGATGCATTCTGAATCAGCTTTTTATTAGAAATCATTCAGAAGAAGCTTCCGGAAGCATCTTTTATTTTCCCTCAGGCTGTCAGCAGTAGAGGGTTTAATTGGAGCCCAGCGGTTTGGAGCTCGGCCTCAGCCGGGAGCTTGTTCCGATGGGGGAACCTAATGGATTGTACAAACAGTGCTTAGCATTAGCATGGGGTGTGTAGAGTCTGTAGCCTTTTGCTTGCGAGGCGACACTGATGTCCGACACACTCGGGAGAGACCAGGTCACAGAGATACACATGAGCCATTCCAATTGTCACTGTTATATGAAGAAAGTTCATAATCAAAACAAATTCACACCCGACGAAGACCCACGGATTCAAAACAAAACACGATTTGAGAAAACATCATTATCACAAATAAAAATATGTCACCACAGAGAATAGTTTCTACCATGAAACCCTTAATCAAGTGCAACAGTTTGATAAGACTTGCAGTATTTTATCTGTGACGGTTAGCGATAGTAGCGCAGCTGACTTCTGTCCCTGTCCTGGAAACATGTACTCTCTAGATAATTAGACCTGGGGAAAGTGGAGTGTTCTGTTCTTTTAAGTCGGTTTGTTGATCAAAGGCCTTTGACAGACTCTCTAATCCACCTCCATGAGTGGGTGGCAAGATGAAGTGAGGGCGTCAGATTCTGGAGTGGCACCTGACACACAGAAGGGATCGGACCTCACCCCGGAAGATTAACAATATCCATCAAAGGGAGAAACGCAGCGAGAGCTTCACAATGCAATGACATTTGCCTGCTTTTGACTCTAGAAAAAACGTAGGCTCTTATTTCTAAAGGTCAGATAGCATCCTGTATTAAAAATAAAAACATACTTGAACTTTATTTTTATTTTTTACTTATAAAATGATCAAAACAGTTGCCTGGGTTGCAAATATTTCCAGTGGGAAATAAAAAAAAACGTAGGTCTTTTCTTTGTGATCTCTGGAGGTGAATGAGTTCATCATTAAAATGGAGGGTTGACTCGCTGGGGAATGTCCTTGTGGATCTGAGGCTGGAGTCAGAGAGTCAGAAGGGAAATCAAGTTAACCGAGGAACTCGGAACTCTCCGGAAGAATCCCCCAGGCAACCCGCTGGGGTGTGAGCGAGTTAATAGCTTCTGTGTCCTGGGTGGGATTAGTCACTGACAAAACTCCACTTTAATTAAAACAGTGGATATTTGGTCCAGTTTAGACTGGCAACAGTCCCCATTATTCATGTGTGGGCTAAAATGTCACGACCCCTAATGGCTTATCGTCTTCGTGGTGCTCTCTGGATTGGAGGATTGCCCCTGGTGAGCGCAGGCTTGATTGGAAATTGTAACTCCGCTGTAGCGCTAACGCTTAAACCTTTTGGGAGATCGTTGGAGAGGCGGCTATGGTTGCGGCTGAGAAGGTATCAGAAAGTGGATTTGTAAAGGCAAATACACTGATCTTCTTCCTCAATTCCAAAGGTAGTCTCTCTCGACTCAAATATATCTATGGGTGGGAACGCCTGATTGCGAAAGTTGTTACTGATTGGTGTCGCGGGGATTCCTGCGAAACCAATGAATCGCCAGGATTTGAGCACCAGATTTTTGCGTGATGTGTCCCAGACCCATAGAGGGATCCCATCATCATGATAACAAGAACACAAAACAAGTTACGCCCTCTGGGATGCTAGGAATAACAGGCCTCATCCACAAACATTTAAGAATTTCTTAGGAAGCGTTTCTTTTCTGCTTACACCATTTCCAATGAAGTTCTGGCATTCACCAATGTTCTCACACGTGGGAACGAAGAACCGATTCTACGAACACGGAAGAGCACTCTACAGGGAATATATTTGTGTGAAATTGTTCATTTAAAATAATTTTTGAAAAAAAAAAAATACTTGTTCGGTAGATTTTTTCATCTACAGTCCCCTTGGCAGACTCACCGTGAGCCAAAAAGTTATCTTTTTTTTTTTTGATCTTCCCAAGGGGCCGTGAGCTCCGGGAGCATGACCTGCTTGGAGGTTGCTGAGCTCAGCACCACGTCTGGCCTTAGCGATGTTGTGGCAACATTCTCTGGGAACTTTAATTGTTTCCCCAGGTCAACTTTCAGCTCCCAGTCTTGCGCTATTGCTAGCAGGCCAGAGGAAGAGAATAACTGTTTTCATTGTTTTACAAAAGCAAGATTGCTGTCTTTCCAATAGGCCTAATATCTCCGATGTGCCGGGTCCAACTGTGGGCCCTTCTCCTTTTACAGCGGCCACTGAATGAGAGGGCTATCATCCCATACTGACACTATAACAATGGGAGTTAAAGGGATCCACGTTTGCAAAACTAACTTTTTCATTGTTTTTGCATGTACCTTTGGGTCTCTGAGGGGCCTACTAACACACAAAGTATGAAGTGAAACAACCCAGTCATTTTGTTGTGGTCAGTCGAAATTAGAAATGTAGAAATTACAACATTAGAAAAAAAGTAATTCCCTGCAAGCCATTCAAATCTCCCGTGTCACATTCAGACCTCGCTAGCTAGCATAATGTCTTTCCACGGAAAATGTGAACATCTGTTCTTGGATGTACTAAGCAGCACAGATCGTCTCCCAAGCTCAAAGGACAGCAGAGCCGAGTGGATACATTTTATTTTTGATGGCAACGTTTCCGCTGAAATTGGCAAAACACTGGTAGTGTGTTTTCCCCGATTGCTTTTCCAACCTGGGTCAGTACAATGCAGGATTTTCAGATAAACTCTTTCTGAATGATCAAGCAATACTAACTGTCAGTGGAAAGTATACAGAAACTGTAAGTAATTATACTGTGTGTTTGTTTGCATATAGTATTAATGCTAGCTAGCTAACACGAACAAACGTTCCTTTTGCCTCAACCCGGATGCTTGTCTCATCATACGTTAGTGGATTTAAATTGGTAGACTTCTAGTTCATCGAGCGGTCATTAAAAATGATCAAATGTTAAGAAGTGGACATCATTGGAATCCCCTCGGCCTACAGAATCTAGCTTTTTTGTTTGTAGCCGAATGGTGTCATAACATGAAAAACTAGCGGTGCATTTGGCCTAGAAAAGAGACAGTGCAGTAGTCAGTATAGAGCAAACATGTCACTGGGCAGGAGAGAGAGTCAGAGGGGAGCCTTGTTGATGAGGCTGATGGCCTTGGGGAAAAAGCTGTTCCTGGGACAGTTTTAGTCTTTAATGACCGCAGCCTCCTGCCACCAGAGGGGAGCGGTGTGAAGAGGCCATAGCCCGGGTGGGAGGGGTCGGCCATGATCTTCTTGGCCCGCTTCAGCGCCCTGGAGTCATGCAGGGCCTGGAGGGAGGGCGGGGCCTGGGGGGAGGGCGAGGCCTGGAGTTGTGCAGGGCCTGGAGGGAGGGCGGGGCCTGGGGGGAGGGCGGGGCCTGGACGGAGGGCAGGTGACTCACCGTGAGCCAAAAAGTTAATTTTCACCCCCGGGCGTGAATATTCCATCGCCACCCTAGGGGAAAAAAAAAAGTTCAATCAAGAGACGCATTTAGATTTGACAGAGATCCAGAGTTCAAGATTGAGCCAGTGTAGCGAGGCGTTCCTATTAGCTGACAGCTAGGTTTTTCAGGTTTACACATCCACCCAGGCAGTCTTCTCCTCTCCTCTCCCCGTAATCTCACCCTGCATTTACACTTTTAATTTGAGGGTAATGTCCCATCAGATGCTCACATAAGCAACCCCTGTCGCAGTGAGGTGTTTAACAGAGTAATTAAAGTGCTCAGATGCTCGTTTTAATTACAGCCCATCGTCTGTTGACTGTCTAACGAGCTTGGAGGGTGAGTGACAGGGGTGAGCCTGCTGACTGGGAACACCCACTTCCCCCACTTTACCCAGAAGCCTTCACTCTGTCTCCAGGCAGGCAGCCTGGCTCAGAGTGGTGGCCGTATCGATATGGCACAGCTGGGCTAATAGTTTTATAAGCCAATGATCCCCACAAAGCAAACATTGTCAGCTGTGCCCTTGTAGATCCTAGTAATCCAGTCAAACCTTCATGTAGGAGACAATGATTCTTCAGCCCCAACTGGCAGACATTTACCATTATGAATCATGACTGCAAAAATGTCAGTTCATTATTTTTTCAAGAAGTTGGATTCTTAAATCAGAGCAATGGGAGCTCTGGAAACGAGGTTATTCGAAGAGTCCAAGTCTGTTATTGACACAGTGAGCCCACTAAATATTGGACGGAACAAAGAACATCAGTCATGAGTCGGATTCCGACACCATATCTGGCAAAAGCTCACCAGTGGGAATGGAAGCCCGTGGCAGGGGAGAACAAGGCCCATTTGCTTTCTGTATCAAGCCGCCGGGCCCGTTTATGAGTCTGGCACCTCAGTCCTATCTCTCTCCCTCCCTGTTTATCACCCGGCCTAAACACCGTCTGTAACGATGTGTCTGGAGACGAGAGGAGAACTAGCCAGCGTCTCGGCTCACTCTCTCTCTCTCTCTCTCTCTCTCTCTCTCTCTCTCTCGCTCTCTCTCTCTCTTCTATCTCGCTCTTCTCGCTCTCTCTCTCTTTTATCTCTCACTCTTCTCTCTCTCTCTTCTATCTCTACTATCTCTCTTCTTTCTCTCTCTCTTCTCTCTCTTTCTCTCTCTTCCCTCTCTCTTCTCTCTCTCTCTCTTCCCTCTCTCTTCTCTCTCTCTCTCTCTCTCTCTCTCTCTCTCTCTCTCTTCCCTCTCTCTTCTCTCTCTCTCTCTTCTATCTCTTTCTCTCTCTTCCCTCTCTGTTCTCTCTCTCTCTCTTCTATCTCTCTCTCTCTTCTCTCTCTCTCTCTCTTCTCTCTCTCTCTCTCTTCTCTCTCTCTTCTCTCTCTCTCTTCTCTCTCTCTCTCTCTCCTCTCTCTCTCTTCTCTCTCTCTCTCTGTCCATCCCCCTGCTGATGCGAGAGGCAGTCTGGTCATAAATATTCCCACATGGAAGCCAAGGTATAGTTTCCAGATAATCTGATTTGGAACCACCTAACAGTTGAAACTTTGGAGAACATTGGAGAGGTAGAACGGTGGAACACAGATTGCCCCCCTCCCCAAGGTCTGTGGGCAACAGATTCGGAACGAGCAGTTCCGTCTAGAACAGTGACTTTGGCCCCACAGGAACGGCGTCATAATAAGGCCCAATCCAATACTCCCCCGTAACCCTAGCCCCTAGTTCCATTACCCCCCCCCCCCATAACCCTAGCCCCTAGTTCCCAATACCCCCCCCCACCCCCCCCCCGTAACCCTAGCCCCTAGTTCCCAATACCCTCCCTTAGCCCTAGCCCCTAGTTCCCAATACCCCCCCGTAACCCTACCCCCTAGTTCCCAATACCCCCCCGTAACCCTAGCCCCTAGTTCCCAATACTCCCCTGTAACCCTAGCCCCTAGTTCCCAATACCCCCCCGTAACCCTAGCCCCTAGTTCCCAATACCCCCCCGTAACCCTAGCCCCTAGTTCCCAATACCCTCCCTTAGCCCTAGCCCCTAGTTCCCAATACCCCCCCGTAACCCTAGCCCCTAGTTCCCAATACCCCCCCGTAACCCTAGCCCCTAGTTCCCAATACCCCCCCGTAACCCTAGCCCCTAGTTCCCAATACCCTCCCTTAGCCCTAGCCCCTAGTTCCCAATACCCCCCCTTAGCCCTAGCCCCTAGTTCCCAATACCCCCCCGTAACCCTAGCCCCTAGTTCCCAATACCCCCTCGTAACCCTAGCCCCTAGTTCCCAATACCCCCCCGTAACCCTAGCCCCTAGTTCCCAATACCCCCCGTAACCCTAGCCCCTAGTTCCCAATACCCCCCCCCCTGTAACCCTAGCCCCTAGTTCCCAATACCCCCCCTGTAACCCTAGCCCCTAGTTCCCAATACCCCCCCGTAACCCTAGCCCCTAGTTTTGGAGTGCCCTCGACTGGGTAGTGGCCCTTCAGAACGGAGCCACAAGGGACAGGGGTTGAAATCTTTACCTAAGAAATGGGACACCACTCGCTACGTCTTCAATCGGAATTGTATTAGTTGCCTGATTTTCTGTGGAGTCCCTGGGATGTTATAGTATGATTACTATTATTATGGTGACACATCCGACCAAAGATTCAGGACAGAACAAGACAGATCCATCTATTGAACAGCCAGGAAGCATGTTTACACATCGGCTGCTAACGTTAGTCCTGCCCATAGAAATGCACAGATATCAGATGAGCGGGGAAGAGCAGAAAAGTTGCTTCTCTATTATCTATATAATTCAAACTTCATACACGGGGACATGGAATCAACTGTCACTCAAAAATCTTTTTCTGAGATGCGTGTCATAACGATCCAATGACATATTCCTTTGCATTTACATTAAACTAAGTTATTCCACAGATTTGTACAAATTTTGAATGATTATTTGGGAAGATATTGGCCTTCTTTCCCATGTTTTTTCACGGCACCGGCAGCTATGTTTCAAGTCACTGCCTCGGTTCGCAAAGCATTGTGTGAATTTTCATCTACCCCTCGTTTTCAAGTCAGCATCTGAAAACCCTCGTTTTGGAGGACTGTTTGAGCGTCCACTAGCCCTCGTTATGGAATGTGACACACTACCCTACGTGGGAACGTGCAAAATGTAGGGGTAGGGCCAAGGGCTAGGGCTAAGGGGGGGTATTAGTTCACAAAAAATATTCAATTATCACCAAGCATTTCAGTTTAAAGAAATTGATACTTTAGCATTAAGAAATGGACAATAAAGAGTGAAATCTAGATATTCAATTAGATAATCAGATTTTCAATAGATCTCCCTCTCACTACGCAGTGCATCAGTCTGTCCTCACCCTGCTCTCTCTAAACACGACCTGTGGCTCTCCTCAAGGAATAAATGTGTGTGTGTGTGTGTGTGTGTGTGTGTGCGTGCGCGTGTGCGGAGGGGGTCTGACCTTTACCTCGCTCAAATAATTTACCCAGATTGACTTTGTCAAAGTCTTTGACATTCTAAACTCTCTGACATTTGATTCATGAGGCTTGTCCTGGCGAGCGATGATGGTCTTAAATTCAGCATTTCAACAGAAAGAGCTGTTTGAGAGTCACCTAATATAGTAAGGTGCTACAGCCTGTGAGTGAGGAACAATGGGATGAAAGATGATGTTGATATTGGTTACTGCTTTGGGGGTTTAGGCAAAAGCAAATGGCCACATCCATCTAATTTATAACTATCTCTGTATTTCAATTATCTCCAGAACCGGCCACTGTATGAAATTGAAATTCAGCAGGTGTATTGCTCAGGACTCAAGGAAGTGTGTGTGTGTGTGTGTGTGTGTGTGTGTGGCCCCCCAGAGCCTCATCATCTAATCTATCAATCTAATCTCCGTGAGAAGGTGGCCTGTTTAAGAGTCCACGCAGGGGGAACTTAGAGATCGTGCTTGTTGTTCCACGCAGGGGGAACTTAGAGATCGTGCTTGTTGTTCCACGCAGGGGGAACTTAGAGATCGTGCTTGTTGTTCCACGCAGGGGGAACTTAGAGATCGTGCTTGTTGTTCCACGCAGGGGGAACTTGGAGACCGTGCTTGTTGTTCCACGCAGGGGGAACTTAGAGATCGTGCTTGTGGTTCCACGCAGGGGGAACTTAGAGATCGTGCTTGTTGTTCCACGCAGGGGGAACTTAGAGACCGTGCTTGTTGTTCCATGCAGGAGGAACTTAGAGATCATGCTTGTTGTTCCACGCAGGGGGAACTTGGAGACCGCGCTTGTTGTTCCATGCAGGGGGAACTTAGAGATCGTGCTTGTTGTTCCACGCAGGGGGAACTTAGAGACCGTGCTTGTGGTTCCACGCAGGGGGAACTTAGAGATCGTGCTTGTTGTTCCACGCAGGGGGAACTTAGAGATCGTGCTTGTTGTTCCACGCAGGGGGAACTTAGAGATCGTGCTTGTTGTTCCACGCAGGGGGAACTTAGAGATCGTGCTTGTTGTTCCACGCAGGGGGAACTTAGAGATCGTGCTTGTTGTTCCACGCAGGGGGAACTTAGAGATCGTGCTTGTTGTTCCACGCAGGGGGAACTTGGAGACCGTGCTTGTTGTTCCACGCAGGGGGAACTTAGAGATCGTGCTTGTGGTTCCACGCAGGGGGAACTTAGAGATCGTGCTTGTTGTTCCACGCAGGGGGAACTTAGAGACCGTGCTTGTTGTTCCATGCAGGAGGAACTTAGAGATCATGCTTGTTGTTCCACGCAGGGGGAACTTGGAGACCGCGCTTGTTGTTCCATGCAGGGGGAACTTAGAGATCGTGCTTGTTGTTCCACGCAGGGGGAACTTAGAGACCGTGCTTGTTGTTCCACGCAGGGGGAACTTAGAGACTGTGCTTGTTGTTATGTGTTCAATGTGAGCGGTTTCATGCGCTGAATAACAACCATCCAGGTATAGAGTAACAGGGGGTTCAATCAATCCTGTAAAGACACTATTGAACAGGGATACATCCTGTCCAGAATCCAGCAAAGCTGTCATTTTGCATACATCTTGAATACAGCTGTAACCAAATAGGGGTACAGTATACATTCCATATTTTGGTAAACACAACCTTCCTCTAGTAGGGGTAGAACCATGCCCAGTGCTCCACAGCAGCCTGGCCCCGCCCCCTTTCCTCTCCAGCCTGGCCCCGCCCCCTTCCTCCCCAGCCTGGCCCCGCCCCCTTCCTCCCCTCCAGACAGGCTCTCTCCAGGTAATAACCAATGTCCTGCCCCCCCAGCATGAGCGACAGGAAGTAAGTAGTCCTTGCCTGGATATGCCCCCAGAACACAAATATGCCCCATGAAATGAGTGTAACATGTGATCTTAATTGTATGATAACCTAACGTCTACCACATGGGCATAGCCAGAGCCAGGGAGCAGCGAATAACATGCACAGAACGTCCTGATAAAAGAGTGTGTAACCTACTGTATAATCTGTGAGCCATGTCCTGGCGGTTAAGTAGAGTTGGAAATTCTTTAAACTTTATCAAATCGGGTAACTCTTATTCTGTGGACAGGTTGTCCCAGGGGGTCAAGACGTTCTTGGAAGAGAGGCTTGGGGCGAATTGGTGAATATTTCCATATTAATAATGTGCCGTCGTCCATACTAATAGGCTGGGTACATAAATCAATTCCCTCTTAGAGAAAGGTCGGCCATAGAAACAGCCTTCTTTGTAACACAAGACGGAGGCGTGCCAAACATGGGCCAGATCAACTTAGAATGCTTAGGGTTTCCCAGCCATAAAGTGCTCCAGTGAATCAAATCCCCCCTTTTTAAGTGTTTTTTTGTTCAGCTGACTATTCTGAAGAGTATTAAAGGACTGGTTCAGTATTTAGGATTCTAAGCCATGTTATAAAGTTATTTATGATCATATACGTCCGCTATCAAATCTTCGTCAAACGGTGCACTCTCGAGATATAGCCTGTCTCCGCTAACACCCTCAGTGGATCCATAGATGCATACTAACACCCTCAGTGGATCCATAGATGCATACTAACACCCTCAGTGGATTCATAGATGCATACTAACACCCTCAGTGGATCCATAGATGCATACTAACACCCTCAGTGGATCCATAGATGCATACTCAAAATCCCTCAAAACACCATCAACTCTTGTTTGTTTGTTTTTAGTGATCTTTTTGGTGTGTTTTTTACCTAATTTTACAAACACAAAACAAAAAGACATGAGCAACAAGATACACAAACAAAAACAGAACCGCCCCCACACACACACACACACACACACACACACACACACACACACACACACACACACAACACAAACACATCCAGAGACCACAACATTCAACTACATGAGCAGGCATACACCCAAGACAACCCCCCCCCCACCCTCCCCCCACAGGTCCAGCCCATCAAATAAATACAGAAATTAATAAATCATCAAACAGCTCAACAAACTGCAGAATCGACATAGGCTATAGCCTACAAATGAACTGTCCAGGACAGCACAACCCTAAGATATTGGGCTTCTAACCCTAACAGTAATAGGATAATAATATTAATAAGAGTGGACAATAAGGATTAAAAAAATAAATAATAATAACTATATATATAAAATATCATACAGGAATGGGTCAGTCGCCCGACTGCATGGCTTCAATAAAGGAGGACCATAAACTAATATTTTCTACTTTCGCACCATGCATACGAGCCTCTGACATTCCCAGATTGGCCAGGTCTGCTGCTGAGGACACCCACTGCTGGTAGGACAACGTGTGTGGGGCCTTCCATCTCTTCCATCTCTTCCCTCTCTTCCATCTCTTCCATCTCTTCCATCTCTTCCCTCTCTTCATCTCTTCATCTCTTCCATCACTTCCCTCTCTTCCCTCTCTTCCCTCTCTTCCATCTCTTCCCTCTCTTCCATCTCTTCCATCTCTTCCCTCTCTTCATCTCTTCATCTCTTCCATCTCTTCCCTCTCTTCCCTCTCTTCCATCTCTTCCATCTCTTCCCTCTCTTCCATCTCTTCCATCTCTTCCTTCTCTTCCCTCTCTTCCATCTCTTCCATCTCTTCCATCTCTTCCATCTCTTCTATCTCTTCCCTCTCTTCCATCTCTTCCATCTCTTCTATCTCTTCCATCTCTTCCCTCTCTTCCCTCTCTTCCATCTCTTCCCTCTCTTCCATCTCTTCCATCTCTTCCATCTCTTCCATCTCTTCTATCTGTTCCATCTCTTCCATCTCTTCCATCTCTTCCCTCTCTTCCATCTCTTCCCTCTCTTCCATCTCTTCATCTCTTCCATCTCTTCCATCTCTTCCCTCTCTTCCATCTCTTCCATCTATTCTACCTCTTCCATCTCTTCCATCTCTTCCCTCTCTTCCCTCTCTTCCATCTCTTCCATCTCTTCATCTCTTCCTTCTCTTCCCTCTCTTCCATCTCTTCCATCTCTTCAATCTCTTCCCTCTCTTCCATCTCTTCATCTCTTCCTTCTCTTCCCTCTCTTCCATCTCTTCCATCTCTTCCCTCTCTTCCATCTCTTCCATCTCTTCATCTCTTCCCTCTCTTCCATCTCTTCCATCTCTTCCATCTCTTCCCTCTCTTCCATCTCTTCCCTCTCTTCCATCTCTTCCCTCTCTTCCATCTCTTCCATCTCTTCCCTCTCTTCCATCTCTTCCCTCTCTTCCATCTCTTCTACCTCTTCCCTCTCTTCCCTCTCTTCCATCTCTTCATCTCTTCCATCTCTTCCATCTCTCCCTCTCTTCCATCTCTCCATCTCTTCCATCTCTTCCCTCTCTTCCATCTCTTCAATCTCTTCCATCTCTTCAATCTCTTCCCTCTCTTCAATCTCTTCAATCTCTTCTCTCTCTTCCATCTCTTCCATCTCTTCCCTCTCTTCCATCTCTTCCATCTCTTCCATCTCTTCTACCTCTTCCATCTCTTCCCTCTCTTCCATCTCTTCCCTCTCTTCCCTCTCTTCCATCTCTTCCCTCTCTTCCATCTCTTCCCTCTCTTCCATCTCTTCCCTCTCTTCCCTCTCTTCCCTCTCTTTCATCTCTTCTATCTCTTCCCTCTCTTCCATCTCTTCCATCTCTTCCATCTCTTCTATCTGTTCCATCTCTTCCATCTCTTCCATCTCTTCAATCTCTTCCCTCTCTTCCATCTCTTCATCTCTTCCATCTCTTCCATCTCTTCCCTCTCTTCCATCTCTTCCATCTCTTCTACCTCTTCCATCTCTTCCATCTCTTCCCTCTCTTCCCTCTCTTCCATCTCTTCCATCTCTTCATCTCTTCCTTCTCTTCCCTCTCTTCCATCTCTTCCATCTCTTCAATCTCTTCCCTCTCTTCCATCTCTTCATCTCTTCCTTCTCTTCCCTCTCTTCCATCTCTTCCATCTCTTCCCTCTCTTCCATCTCTTCCATCTCTTCATCTCTTCCCTCTCTTCCATCTCTTCCCTCTCTTCCATCTCTTCCCTCTCTTCCATCTCTTCCCTCTCTTCCATCTCTTCCCTCTCTTCCATCTCTTCCCTCTCTTCCATCTCTTCCCTCTCTTCCATCTCTTCTACCTCTTCCCTCTCTTCCCTCTCTTCCATCTCTTCATCTCTTCCATCTCTTCCATCTCTCCCTCTCTTCCATCTCTCCATCTCTTCCATCTCTTCCCTCTCTTCCATCTCTTCAATCTCTTCCATCTCTTCAATCTCGTCCCTCTCTTCAATCTCTTCAATCTCTTCTCTCTCTTCCATCTCTTCCATCTCTTCCCTCTCTTCCATCTCTTCCATCTCTTCCATCTCTTCAATCTCTTCTACCTCTTCCATCTCTTCCCTCTCTTCCATCTCTTCCCTCTCTTCCATCTCTTCCATCTCTTCCCTCTCTTCCATCTCTTCCCTCTCTTCCATCTCTTCCATCTCTTCCCTCTCTTCCCTCTCTTTCATCTCTTCTATCTCTTCCCTCTCTTCCATCTCTTCCCTCTCTTCCCTCTCTTCCATCTCTTCCATCTCTTCTTCCTCTTCCATCTCTTCCATCTCTTCCCTCTCTTCCATCTCTTCCCTCTCTTCCATCTCTTCAATCTCTTCCCTCTCTTCCATCTCTTCATCTCTTTCTTCTCTTCCCTCTCTTCCATCTCTTCCATCTCTTCCATCTCTTCCCTCTCTTCCATCTCTTCCATCTCTTCCATTTCTTCAATCTCTTCCATCTCTTCCCTCTCTTCCATCTCTTCTACCTCTTCCATCTCTTCCCTCTCTTCCATCTCTTCCCTCTCTTCCCTCTCTTCCATCTCTTCCATCTCGTCCCTCTCTTCCATCTCTTCCATCTCTTCTACCTCTTCCATCTCTTCCCTCTCTTCCATCTCTTCCCTCTCTTCCATCTCTTCCATCTCTTCCATCTCTTTCATCTCTTCCATCTCTTCCCTCTCTTCCATCTCTTCATCTCTTCCCTCTCTTCCCTCTCTTCCCTCTCTTCCATCTCTTCCATCTCTGCTATCATGTTTTTTAGCTGCAGTAAGGCTGACCAAGAGCCAGCATTGATGCCTCATGGACAAGTTCAAACCAGTGAAATCATTTCATAATAAAACAACCGGGGAACAGGGTTTATTACACCCCAACACTACAGTCATCCTACGAGCAGCTGAACTCCAAAGAGAATAAACAGCAGGACATTCCTAAATCATATGCATAAAAGTCCTGGTATTTCCCAGGGAGCATAGTTGACAGTCGGGGTTTTGTGCTAGTTTCATCTGGAATAATTTACGAGGGGTACAGTAAAGCCTGTGTGCATAATTCTAATGAATCATCTGATGATTAGGGTTCCTAGAAGATGAGAACATTTGTCCACACGGTGTCCCAGTTAATTATAGAGGAAGAAATGGAAAGGTCCTGGTTCCAACGGGTATTAACTTGCAGAGGATTTTCTGCAGCTTTAACAATAAATGTGTACAGATTAGAACCTAAGCCTTTAGTAGCCTTGCAGTTACACATCTTGTGGATGGGATGGTTCTCCAACTGTTCTCCCCAGGGAACCGCATACGAGCGTAAAGCACTACGAGGTTCCCAATTAAAAGAAGGAAGTGGCAGGTCAATTATCGTGAGACTTCAAGGTCCTGGAATGACTGAAGTTCATTATCCAAAACAATATAGGAGAGGAAGTTAATCCCCTTTTTCCTTCATTGAGGAAAGGAAATCGGATGCCCGCTCAAGCCAAGTGCAAAGTTATTAAATGAAGGAAAATGAGAATGGACTTTCAGATGTATATTGTCATGAGATTCTGCAGATCTCCATTACTAGCTTACTAGCTTTTCTTCCAATGGACGCCAGGCCATTTGGGCGTCTGGGTTAAGCCAGGTGTGAAGAACACAAAGAGACGAGGAACAAAAGTAAAAATTAAATTAGCTAATTCTAGTTGCTGTGCTATTTTTCGGGGTCGGGCGGAGTAAGAGGAGGAACGAGACCAATGGCAAATATGAGTGTCTGGGTTACAGTATATACACAGTGCACACTTACAGTATATACACAAACTGGTGCAGGAATATGCTTTCCTGTTAACTGCTACAGTTAGGAGATGGAACCAGGTTTGAGGTTGTGACATGGCCACAGCTCTTCTCTGTCCTGACCACACAGAGAACTGCCCCCCGACATCAGGACTGCTCATATTTCACCATAGACTCAAAACTCACCTCTTCAAGAAGTACTAGCAGGATTGTCCTTCTTAAGCACCTATTGTTTTTTTGTTACTTACTTTTGCACTTTACCTTAAACACTAGATTATACTCTTAGTCACTTGTTTAGAAAGGAGATGCACTTGTGAGTTCTGGTGAATAGTAGTACACTAACCTCCTATGTTAAATGCAATTATGTAAGTCACTTTGGATAAAAGTTTCAGCTAAATGACTAATGTAATGTGAACAGCCAAAGACATGGAGTGCTGTTGCTAACTAGACAAATAATGAATCTTAGCTGTGTGTTGCTGAAAGTTGAAGATTGAGGGTGGATGTCATATTATTGGTTGAAATTGGTTCAGTCCAACTACTGTATGTAAGCACACATTTTGTTTTACATGAAAAACATGATTGGATTTTCATAGAATACTGTGGCAACCCGGGGTCCTCACTAACCAACTTGCCCCAAAAATGATGAAATTCCTACCCTGTCAACAAGAGTTCAAGCCCAGGGGGATGCCGAATAAAAATGCTAATGCATAGTCAGGCTTTGTGCTGTGACATTTCTTTTCTTTTTAAGAAAATACTTTTAATTAAAATTTTAAATTATGGTCTGGGCAAATACATGAGCACACCCTCATGTATCTGTCATTGTCTCCTCGTCTTCTTCCTCCTCTTATACAGTACCTGCACACGTCCTCATATTTCTTTGTGTATTGTGGCAGCCCAGGGGACATGGAAGACAGCACATGCCAAAATGGCCGTGGCACACAGACGAGGGAAGCAAGTTGCAGAAAATCGCCAGAGTTTGTCTCTTTAATAAACGTAACTGAAGTGTTACAAATGAAAGATCTCAAACAAAGGTAACACTTTACAATAAGGTCACATTAATAAGCATTAGTTAATGCATTATTAAGCATTAGGTAACAGTTAACTAATGTCTCTATTAACCATTTACTTATGTTAACTAAGGTTAACTCACCTAACCCTAACCCTAACCTTAACTAAGGTATTCATTAACATTAGTAACCTAATCTAACCCTAAATAAGCATTAGTTAACAGTTAACTCATGTTTTTTGTGACCCTTATTGTAAAGTGTGACCCAAACCAAATCCACACATGAGGCAGCATGCTTTCAGCCTCACTCCTCTTCTCCCAGGCTTCTTCTGCCCTGGGTTTTCCAGTTTTTGGTGAGGGGGTGTGGCTGATTGCTGAGGCAGGTGTGGACATGTCAGGGGCAGTGCTGTGACCTCCGGGCCATCTTCATGCACCGTGTGTCTCTTGCCCACTCAGGGGCTGAGTTTTGGGGTGCGTGACGTGCATAGTGGCGAGACTCCACCCCCTTGGGCCCCCCCTGGTCAGGAGCTGGTCAGAGACCCACGGGCCATCCCCATGCACCCCCTGGCATAGACTGGATGTGTCCGAATGTCCATACTGCATACTACATACTATATACAGTCGTACATAATGCAACTCACATACTACATACTATTATGTACATACTACTCCGCGAAAACACATTTAGTATGCAAGATAAATATAGCATACTACCCGACGCCATCCAGTGAAAGTGACAGGCTCGCATACGGTTCATGTTCAACTTACAATAATATTGAGCTAGCCAGGCACTGGAGTTGGTCATCCAGCAGGCTCGATCCTCACCTTTCTGCATAATCCAATTGGAATGGCTGTGATAATAGTCCATAACATCTTCTTCCTTTGCCTCGTTAAGCACCAGCTGCAACACCCTCCTCCAAATCCATTCTCTCGTTAGCAGGGCAACGTTGCACTCAGTAGCCTGTGCTTCTCATTATTATTGGGGTTGGTGAGAAGCTTGTGCAGTGGAGGATTTAGCCGTTGGATTGTTATGCTTAAATTATGCTAGCCGGCTAGTTCCCAAGCTTGTTTGATACCGTTATTTGATTCAGTCTGTCAGGCTACTGCCTGTTGCCGTCATGAATGAGACGGCCCCAGTTTAATAGACGGCCTCAGCTTTTAACTTCAGATGAAAGTTTTTTTTGTGTTTTTGCAAGTTTTTGCCATAGGCTGAGAAGCTTTCCAGAGAGCTTTAGAGAGCCAATTGTTTTGTTTACTTGTAAAAATAACAATAAAAACAACCCAACAAAGAGATGTGAGCCGTTAATTCGGTTGAATTTGCGAATTAAACGACCAACTTTTCCTCTCTCACGAGTTGGACCGACACGTCTCTCTACTCGCTGCTGTCCGCGCCATTACCCGTCGTTCACAGTCCGCACTGACACACAACACATTAGCATTTGTGCAGATGTAGCCGTTGGTTTGAGAAAGACGGCAGCGATGGGAACATTATGACTGAACTCCGAGCCTGTTCACGAGCTGGCTTTGAGTCATCGCCCACCCACCAGGTGCCACCCATAGTGTGACAATAACTATATGCCTGAGTACTGTGAGTGAGGTGACTTTAATTAGTTAAATCTTTTTATAAAATCTATTTAAAACCAAATTATATTAGCCTATAGTTTAGCCGACTAGTATTTCCTAAAATAAAGGTTTGAAATGAAATGAAATGAAATTTCCTAAAGGACTAGCAGAAGCTGCGTGGTGTAGTCATATAAACGATATAGCCCTACATATACTACAACCCCTATCACACATATATGGTGAATTGTTGTATACCTATTGTATTTAGATTTTGTTACTCTTGCTTTTGCTTCACTTTGGCTCTAGCACTAGATGATGCTCTTAGTCACTTGTTTAGGAAGGAGATGGACCTGTGAGTTCTGGCGAGTAGTAGTACAGGTGCATCCCAAAGAATTTGAATATTGTGAAAAAGTTCATTATTTTCCATAATTTAATTCAAAAAGTGAAACTTTCATGTATTCTAGATCCATTACACAAAGTAAAATATTTCAAGACTTTTTTGTTGTAATCTTTATGATTGTACAGTATGTTCAGTATGTTCATTTATACACTCCATACTTGGTCGGTGCTCCTTTTGCACAAATTACTGCATCAACGTGGAGCAACATGGAGGCAATCAGGCTTGGAATATTTCACTTAATATGTAATGCATTTAATAATATGAAAGTTTCACTTTTTGAATTAAATTTCAGAAAATAATGAACTTTCCACAATATCCTAATTTTCTGAGATGCACCTGTAAGTCTGCTAAAAGACTCATGTAATTGGTGGAGGTGAACCAGAAGACTTTATACCGACAGACGACATTGTCAAGTCTGGTGTTGGGCTTCCACAGAGCTATCACAACAGGCGGTCTCTCTTATCAGACCAAATGAAATAAGAAGGGACAGAGAGACTCAACACTCGGCCCAACACTCCACATGAACACAGGGGATATGGGCCAGAGTGAGACGTCTGGGGAGGAAAAAAGCACAGCAGGGAATGGGGGAGAGGGAGGCTTGTGATTGGTCGGGTTAGAGAGTGTCCGGGTTAGACACTCTCTTATCTGCACACACACACACACACACACACACACACACACACACACACACACACACACACACACACACACACACACACACACAGAATACCCAATCAAGATACAATGCTCTCTTATCTCCGAACACGCACACACATACAGTACACACACACACACACACACACACACACACACACAGGGGGGGGGGGTCTTTATTCTGGACTACTTAAACGGTGCCAGTCGGTGTCATCGTGGGGCTGCCAGAGTGGGCGTCCCCTGGCACGGACAGACGGGGCATTTAGCAGCCTGCTGCCCTGCTGTTCCCTGCTTTCAGCTGAGAGGGCCGCAGACGACCCCCTCCTCGTCAGAGACGCACACAATGTCCCCGACGGCACACATCGACTAACCCACCCGCCTTTGACCACACACACACACACACACACACACACACACACACACATATATATATATTTCCTCTCCACCGCGCCTTTTACAGTCCAATTTTTCTCCTTGGAGGACCAGAAGATCGATTTTTATTATCGATCGATATTGAAATGCCTGCTGTGGTCTGCCTACTGTATACTGAGACAGAGGATGTGTTGGCCTCCTCTGTTTTTATGTATATGTTGATTATATATATATTATATATATATATATGAATTGATTTGTGCAGCAAACGAGTCCAAGACAAATTTCCCTGAGGGGACAATAAAGTATATTCTATTCTATTCTATTCTATACGTGATGATGGGGAGTTAGAGAGAGGAAACGGACAGCATTTTAATGAGCGGGATTCCGTTATTGTACCCAGGATAAGACATGAGAGCAGATGGGAACACATAAACCTCGGCTCTGTGAACTAAGTCTCTGTGAAGAAGGACAAGGCAAGGACACCGCTGGCTCCTGTTGCCATGGTGTGGGATTGATAAGAGCATTTAAAGGAATATTCAAGTCTACAGTATGATTTTGTAGCCTCTAAACACATGTAATATGTGTCTGGTTTACAATGAACTTAAAACAAACTAGAAAATGGCGTTATTTTTAGTAATAAGTTCAATAAACTGAATGAGGTACTGTGCAATTTGTAGAATCAAGGATTTACCTGCACCAGTGGAACTGAGTTTCCATCGGTTGCCGGAACACAGCAAAAAGTCCAAAGAACTCAGGTAAATGAAACATCTGTGCGTTGGTTGTCAACGCAATTAATCAAAGAAATGCAGTGTTTTTCAGGCAAACCAGCTATGAAATGCTACAGTGTGATCCTGACTGCTTACCTGCGTTACACCTTGGGCACACAGAGGTCAAAGCAATGCACGCTGAGCGCTTTCACCGGAGGACAAAGAGACAGCAAAGCTCTCACTGGGAACAACACTGCATCTGCAACGCTGCCAGATCTAGCTGCTCAGAGGGCACCTTATCTGTGAATGAAACTACACAACCAGATGCAGTTGACCAGAGGTCACAGATAGATGTAGCTACACCACAAGATGTAACTGACCAGAGGTCAGATGAGGAGGAAGATGCACTTCCAGATGTAACTGACCAGAGGTCAGATGAGGAAGATGCACCACCCAATGTAACTGACCAGAGGTCAGATGAGGAGGAAGATGCACCACCCAATGTAACTGACCAATAAGATGAAGCTGCACCAAAGAACATTGAAGAACAGCCGGAATGTAGTTTTCTTAGCCGCCGATAAACCGCTTCTTCTTTCGTGTGTCATCATCAGATGTCCAGCTCAGTAGCGTATAGCCACGCCCTCGTCTCAGGTCCCACATCGAAGAGGCCAGCCTCCGAGGGTGGTTTATACAGGGGACAGGCGGTGATTATGTGCTCAGCTGTCTGCTCCGGCTCCCCACACTCACACGTTGCTCCGTCTGCCAGGCCCCACTTCCTCATTGTTGCTCTGTAGCGTCCGACCCCAGTTCGCAGGCGGTTCAGCAGGGTCCATTTCCGGCGCGGCAGTTCCTCTCCTTGAATACCGCCTCCCGGGTCCTGGATGTAACGGTGGATGCGTGTAGGCCCGGCCGACTCCCACTCCTGCTTCCAGGCTGCCGCCAGCCATGCCTCTGTAGACTGGTCCTCAGGGATGGACCTGAGCAGATCTTGTGCCGCCTTGTTGTACGGGTGGCGGGACTTGAGTCTATGGGGGGGCAGTGGCATTGTGGTGGTGTTGTGCAAGATATGCCAGTCGTGTCTTTGGGCTTTCCTTGCTAGGGCGAGGGTAGCAGCCTCTCGTCGGAGGCCGGCCGGGGCAATTCCTGCTAGTACTGGCAGGTGGCACACAGGAGTGGGCTTCAGGCAGCCAGTTATGGTCCGCAGAGCGTTATTTATCGCAATGTCGACCTTCCTGGCATGAGGGCTTCTGCACCAGGCTGGGGCACAGTATTCAGCTGCAGAGAAGACCAGGGCTTGGGTGGAGATTCTAAGCACCTTGGCGGTTGCACCCCAGCTAGTTCCAGCGAGACGTCGGATTAGTGAGACCCTTGATGACACTTTGGCCGTCACCTCTTCAAGGTGTTGTTTGAAGGAGAGTGTCCTATCCAGGCGTACACCGAGGTACCGCGGGGCTTGCTGGCACTCCAGGCGCTTGTTGTTTACAAAAACTTCCAGTTCCCGTCTTGCCTCGCTGTTGTTGAGGTGGTAAGCTGCTGACACTGTCTTGCCAATGCTGAGCTGGAGGCGCCACATGCGCAGATAGGCTGCTAGGGTGTCCATGTCGTGGTTTAAGGGATAAACCGCTTGTTAGAGCAGAACGGGACACTGAAGAAAGAGCTCTCCCCCGAATTAATATGGATGAGCATTTCTTGAGAGAAGATGACATGAAGGTCAAGTACTACACAGGGCTTTCATCTTTGAACGTAGTGATGGGTATTCTTCAGCGTCTTTTACCACAGACTGGCGGAGAGCCAAATCCTTTTCAGATGCTCCTCTTAACCCTGATGCCTTAGGCTGAATCTGCCTATCCAGCACATTTCCTTTCTGCATAGACAGACCCTACTGTTTACATTACCATCCATTTTGGACAGATAAAGAATATTCTGTGCCTTTGTTGTTCTCTCTGGGACACTGTGTGTGTGTGTGTGTGTGTGTGTGTGTGATTGGTTTTGCTCTGTAGCCTTCCAGTCAACAGAAGCCCACGAGCTGCTGAATCACAACGTGAGGCATCTGCTTCTCTGACGGAGAGAGAGAGAGAGAGAGGAGGGTGGGAGGGAGAGGGAGAGAGAGGAGGGTGGGAGAGAGAGGGAGAGAGAGGGAGCGAGAGAGAGGGAGAGAGAGGAGGGTGGGAGGGAGAGAAAGAGAGTGCGAGAGAGAGACAAGGGAGGGGAAGGGAAAAGGAGTGAGAGAAAGGGGAGGGAGAAAGAGAGGAATCAAGCAAAAATGAGCAGTGTGTGAGAGACGGAGAGAGAGAGAGAGAGAGAGAGAGAGAGAGAGAGAAAGAGAAGGTGAGCCTGACTCATGTCACACACACACACACACACACACACACACACACAGCTGCAGAGCACACTTCCTGTGCAAAGTGCTATGACAAACCAAGTGGAGGCTTGGACTGGGATTCAGAACGGTATCAGAAGAGTCAAGCAGCCTATTGATGTTAAAAGAGGATTATAGCTGTGAAAAGGGTGCTTGTCTTCTCCCACTCTCTCTCTCTCAGGTGCTCATGGATCAATAAGGACACTCTATATCCATGTCTTCCCCACACATTGGCGCCCATTCCAAAAAAGGCTGCACAACATTCGCTTGGTCCTCAGAGATTACATAGACTTTTTCGGATTGAAGTTTGTTTACAGCATCTTAATTCCACAAAATCCTAAAAACATGATGGATTCCAATGCGGCCGACTGTGATGTGAACCGTGACTGACCATTTTTTGGAGTGCATTATTTATGTTAGGAGAACTCCTCTTGAAAACATGATCAAGTACAGATACACATAAGAGAACTCTGGCTATTGGACAGACTATAGGGCAGTAGAAGGTTAATGTCGGAATTCATTGCATGCCTGTGATATGATGTCATTGGGGATGCCTTCATTACTGTACAGATAAGAGCCATCACAAACCAATCCACTTTATTGGTCCAGAGAGAGAGAGAGAGAGAAAAGAGAGATTAGCAACAGAAAGAGAGAGCAGATCGGACAGAAAGAGGAGAGCAGAGAGAGATGGAAAGAATGAAGAGAGAGAGAGAGAGAAAACAGAGATTAGCAACAGAAAGAGAGAGGAGATCGGACAGAAAGAGGAGAGCAGAGAGAGATAGAAAGGGAGAGGTGGAAAGGATAAAGATGAGAGCGGGAATGGAGGGAAAGAGAGAGAGGGAAAGAGAGAGAGAGGGAAAGAGAGAGGGAGAGAGAGTCGAGGGTTGGAGGGAAACCTCAGACTCACGAGAGCTCTGGCTCAATGAGGGCAGTCCTCTCCGCCCCCGCTGCGTTGTCATGGCAACGCGTTAACCCAAACGAGGTGAGGAGGGGCAGGGTGCACATTTCTCCCTCTATAGAACAGGTCATCCTAAAACCACAGCTCTCTCTCTGTCTTCCAGTCGGTCGGTCGCTCATGGGTTCTGAAGCGAACCGGTGTGCACGTGTGCACGTGTGCACGTGTGCACGTGTGCGTATCATTCACATCAGTAGCAGGCCAATGAACTGAAACACAGAGTTCGTGTAGCAGTACGTTTTTTGGTCGTGTGCCGAATGATAGACAGCTGCCTGCGGCCTCGCTGGTCTTGCGAGGCAGTACCCAGATAGCAAGCGGATCTGGGCCATATACAGGCCAGATCTGGCCCTTGTGGCTTAGTTCCAGCCCATATATGGCCCGGATCCGCTTGCTATCTGGGTATGGTTTCGAGGCCGTGTTTTTGTCTGAAGTTACCTGTAGGAGTCTGAATTGAAACAGACGTCTAAGGCAGCAATGTGTAACAACGTCGTGAGGTCACGTCGGCAAAATACCGAAAGTTGACATCCGTCAGTTAGAACTACCACCTGTCGGTCAATAATCACCCCCGAAAATAATCATCTGGTGTAATTGATGATTAAGCATCGGGTTCCGGTGCAACTGGCCACCGCGGACCTGGGTTCGTTCCCCGGTCTCGCCAGGTCCAAATATGTCCGGATCCCACAGGGGAGGGGGTATATTGGACCATCAATTAATTTGTTTAATTTTGGCGCACTCTACTGCGACCCCGTCTGATGTAGGAGTCATGGTAACGGCTCGAGAGGGTCAGTGTCATAAATTTAACCTTAAATCATACGTAGAACAACTTTGTAAACTCAATCGAAAACTATCTTACCAGATAGCAAGCGGATCTGGGCCATATATGGGCCGGAACTAAGCCACAAGGGCCAGATCTGGCCTGTATATGGCCCAGATCCGCTTGCTATCTGGGTTCAGTCAATTAAGTACTTCAGAGTCCAGTAGAAACAACCAAGAGTGTTTTTTACACAGAGTGCAACGATACCACCGAGTTTCCTGCAGGACTTCCTGCCAGACTTGCTCGGAAATCACACTTTTATTTTCACACATCACAGGCAGCCGTTTCAGACTTATTTCTAATCTTATTAGCAGAAATAATGATATCCGGCCCTCTCTTACTTTCTCAGAGTCCTATTCATTTATGCTCCCTGCTGAGTAAAACTTGTTCTCTCAGAACTCATTTCCCAGGTTCCTTGTCACTTCTTAAGTTCTACTGTAGCTCTGTCTGTTGACTTCACAGTGGTACACTTACATCCTTAATCTACGCTCTACTATCTCTCCTCCTTCCTAGGCTTCGCTCTTATCTCCTCCAGTCTTGTCCATGTCCCTTCTCCGACCCCGTGCCTGTCAGTACCTGGTCCTCACATAGGCCTACACAGGCCCTGTTCTTTTCTTCATACAAAAGAGACATTATAGGCTATACCCAGATAGCAAGCGGATGTTTAATGATTCTGGGCCATATATGGGCCGGAACTAAGCAACAAGGGCCAGATCTGGCCTGTATATGGCCCAGATCCGCTTGCTATCTGGGTAGGCACTTCCTGAAACTAGACATGCTTCTCTATTTCCTGTCTTACACTATTGGATGAAGTGATTATTCAGGTGTGCCTGATCATTGTGCTGCAGTCAGACACACCTGATTAATCACTAATCACAAACATACTCCAGGAGCTCCATCGCCTTGTTGAGAGGGGTCAGGGAAGAATTTTTACAGCTCACTTATCTGGCCCCCTGGTGATTACAGTTTTTTTGCTTCCCTCTGGAATATGTAGAGAGTGGGTCGTTTGCCCACCTCCCTTGTTCTCTGTAAAGCGCATTGTGTTGCCTCTGGGTATGAAATGCGCTATACAAATAAAGCTTTGATTGATTGATTGATTGATTGATTGACTTCATCCAATAGTGTAGGACAGGAAATAGAGAAACAAGCAGAAGTCTAATTTCAGGAAGTACTGGAGTTGTGCATATAGCCTATTCTTACACATTGTGGTATATAGTTTTCATACAGATAAAAAGTGTTGATTAGTTTATCGTACGGTCATGGGTGTAGTTATGCTTATACATGTGAAAGCTACTTCAACTTTGAATAACACAACAGTAGCTGGCTCTCTTCCAGATCGCCGACCACAGGGTTACACGATGGACCTTCCACTGCAGCGGCAGGGTACAATAGGTCGGCTGTGATTGGCTCTCTATTGTTGTTCTTCTTGTCGGAGCAGCTGCACGTGATTACCCAGCAGGCATTTTTTGTAAATATTTGATTGTGACATGACTTGATGCCTCCATGCCTCGGAATGCTGCCTGAAGCATTTTAGCCATTTGGGACACAGCCTTCGTCTGATTGGTTGATCTCTGTACGAGATCACGGTTCCTACAAGGCGGAGTTTAGTTAGGACACGGAGCCGCCTGGGCCCCCCGCCCACGGGGTAAACACGTAAACACGCCTCGCACGTCAAACAACAAGCTGTTTCTAGAGCGCAGATGCCACCATTTCTGGTGGCACACTTACACAACACAGGAGGGACACACAATGGCACATGGCAGCCGTGTGTCCACGCCAGACGGATGACACAACTCATTACACTCCGTCCCTGGAGGTGGCTTTGCTGAACTCTGCATACACTGGTGTGTGTAGACCAGGGGGACGAGTGGTTGAAATCAAACATTTCACTTTAATGATGGGATGTAGTATATGGGCTATATGTGGTTCAAGGAATGTGATAGGCGTAATACCAGCACTCTGATGTGTATACAGAAGAGAGATTATTGTTACACATTAGTGTACACAGTGTACACGAGGTATATAGTTGCTTTTCGATTAAACTCGCACAATTCTACAAGTCCATCTGTCCGTTCTACCCCTCAAGCTGGTTCTCTGCTGATAATGACCACTTAAATCAACAACCAAACCCCAGAAAGCTGCGGTGGCCATCTTGAGTGAGACGCTGACCAGGCTCGGTTCGGGCAAGCAGGTGCAGAGCCCAGCTGCTAGTCTACGGGGTTTTGGAGAAAAAAACGGACATTTATAGACCTCTTCTCCAAACTTGCCGTGTGCCGTCTCACTTTGGACAGTTGGCTGACGGGGAGGCGGTTGCCATGGAAACAGTCCTTTTCTGACGTGGGAGCAAACTGAACAGATTTATGGTTTTCAAAAAAATATTTAAAAAGAAAAAAACTCCAGGAGAAAAAAGGGGGTAACTGTGATAAGATCTCAATCATTTCTATGATATCCAACGCTTTCTAACTAATGTGCAACAGCGAAACAATTTGTTGACAGGCCGCTGTGTTTACCCTACAGATTTACAGTGTTTGCACATACATACATACATACATAAGCAAGGACAGATTTTAACAGTCAACAGACAACCATCAACTTTGCATGACCCCACTGAACCAGATGTACTTCAATAATGTATGACTGCTTCAGTGGTCTAACTTGTATGTTTAGCTAATATCTAATTGCTTCAATATTTGTTTGCCAATAAGGGCTGAAATCCGTGTCTGAAAAAGGCCGCAAGGCACGGAGCCCAGTTATTAGATATAAAAATATACAAAAATGCTTTTTACGAGCGGGAAAGTGGGGCCGACACAGCTGGTTCATATTTCCTCTTGCCTTTGAACTCCTACTAAACTTTCTCCTCTCCTCTTTCTCTCTTCTTCTTCTTCTCTTTTGAGGGGCAGCAATTGGAGCCCTGACGACGAAGTTTGATCAAAGGTGAGGGGGCTAAGTGCCACAACTAAATCACAACCGAGTCCTTCCACAAACACCGCCTCATTCTCCCTCCAGCTGTTTGGATCATTTGTTGTTTCTCTTCATGAAAAAGGGAAAAGGAATTATGGGGGAGGGGGAGGGGCGGCGGGGAGGGGGGGGGCAAGTGTCCCTAAAAGCGAAGACACAGTCTGTTTGATAGTTTGATTCGTTTCAAATCTCACAGAGCAGAGAAGGCTTAACTCAAGTCTTAGCGATAGGAAAGCATGGCGGCCAAGGAGCTTTTCTTATTTTCAAAAGAAACAACAAAACATTGAGTCTCACTCCCGAAATAGTTGATCCCTCCAACGATGAACAGCATGGTTGAGAGGGCATGTGAGGACGCTGATACCTTTCAAGACAAATCATCAGAAATCAGACAAATTCATCACGGAATGAATGAAGACTCTCAATGAGGAAGTGGAACTTACTCGACCTCATGAGAACCATGATATCCGTTTGTATTTGTATAATTTGATTAATTCATATCTAACCATTCACAACCGTTCGGTCTACTTTTGAGCGGAGAACTAACATGAGTCTGTCAGGCAGTCTAGAGAAGATGGCGGTCTAACACGTTGCCAAAGAAAGACATCATTATGCGATTGGTCTCCGGATCATATCGCTCATAATAATCATTGATCTTTCCAGCCAGCTGGTGTCCAGACCCCGCCTCTTCTACCAGTTATATAAACAGACCGGATGCAGATGTGTGTACTGTATGTGTGTGTCTCTCCACACAATCACGACTTTGACACGTCTTCACCTCCCTGACAAAAGGCTATTCCCAGCCTAATTGATGGCTGATGGATCAGCGAGGCTGCGTGCTGTCTTCCTTCGACCCACCTCTCTCTCCAGGAGACAGGAGTCCACAGTGACATTTATCTGAGCAGTCTACATTTAGTTTCTGTGTTGTGTGTAAAGATCTAAGGAGCCACGACTCAGAAAATGAGTACTCATTTTGTGTTTTCCAATGAGATTACAGACAGTCATGGATAAATATACTGTAGGTTCCACAGTGTGGTTAACGTCCATATGCCTTTTTCCAAGTGAATTGATCGGTCAGCGGGCAGTGCTTCATACGTTTTGATCCATAATCTGGAACTTAACCTGCCCCGGAGCAGGTTAGCTCGGCAGCATAAGTTACCACGGCGATATAGCACGGTGAAAAGTGAACCACCTTCGTAGTACGGATAAACCAGGCTTGAACCTGAAGTTATCACGCTAACCCCGTAATCCTGTTTCATAGAACAGGGTCCAGACCTATAAGGCAAGGGGTAAAGGTTGGGGTGAAAGGATGAACATGTGGAGGTTTGGGGTATAGTCCCATAAAGTCATCCCCACCGGGTTCACCATACCGCCGCGTATTAAGATGTCCCCTCCCCAAAAAATACTCTTGCAAAATTTAAATGTAAATGTCCCCCCCAAAGTTGGATACAGATCCCCGCCACTGCCCGGGACAATACATTGTTTTCTAAAATGTAACTTTTACTTAAAACGTTTCTTTAGAATGGGTTTTACCAGGACAGTTTAAGTGTTGATGGAAAAACACCTGTACAGAGGGAACAATTTACAATAGCTAAAGTGTCGACAGATATAGAGTTAAAAAATAGTCTTGGGAAAAAAACTGGGAATTTCATTTTCATTTTCAAACCTTTATTTATGCTCGAGAGGCACTGAGGTTGCCCTTATTTACAGTGACGACGAGCGAACAAAACATAAACAACGACCACAACAACAAAAGGACAGAGACACAGGAAGGTATATAAAAACGTAGGAATAGGATCATTGGAGCAGACAGACGAGGAAGTTGTGAACCACTTTACTCAGCATCTGTGTCAACTGATGTAAATGAGTTCATAACCCTGCTCTGTGAAGAAGGAGGATCATCAATCAAAACATGCGGTCTAGACTGGATGATACAGTATTCATCCTAAAGCCAGTTATCTGTGAAATATTCAAATCCTCACACTTTGAAGTACGTCTAGAGGACATGTTTATATGTGTATAAGGGGCGGGATTTAAAAGGCTATCAATTATTAATAAAAATGTCTTGTCCTATAATACTAAGACACAAACAAATAGCACAATCTACCTGCAGCCGACACGATGGCTGTAGATTCGCTCCTCGCCATTTTGTCAAGGCCATCTTGAATCAGCTGTATCAATGGTTTTGAACAGATCAATGAACAACAGGACATACAATGCCATTTGTGCTCAGGGACAAATGAAGCTGGCAGTTAACCAAAAGATTCAAGGATCTTGGCTGAACAAGAAGCTGAAGAATTGTGCAGTAATAACACAGTCTCCATCCTTGTGTTCACCCACACTGCGATACTGTACTGTACTGCTTCTGACATACAGGCTTCTGTTGTCGAAGGGTTGAGGGTTGTCTGACTAACTAGCTCGCCCTCTGACCCTACATCCTGGCTCTTTTGGGCCCTGTTCCAGAAACCACCCAAGGCTACCTATCTCTCCCTACCTTCCATCTACGCCTAATGGCAGTGGGCAGAAGCAGCTCCCAAATTACCTTGAAGGAGCTCAGAATAACATCATGTTCTGTCTGTGCGTGAGTGTGTGTGTGTGTGTGTGTGTGTGTGGCCCCTGTCTCTCTACGTCCGCCCCCGCCATGGCAACCAGGCTCCTGCAATGACACAGTCCTTCCCTCTCTGTCTCTCTGTCTTCAAACATCTCCTCATTAACATCAAAGAGCCATCGCTCATTATCACCACTAATTACATTCAGTTTCCAGAGCAATAAGCAATAAACATGTGCTCATACATAAATGTGCACACACACACACACACACACACACACATACACACACACACACACACACACACACACACACACACACACACACACACACAGCCTTCAATTCACAACCAAAATGTATCAATTAAAGCAGATGAAGGTTAATTGAGGTCTTAGGAAATTGAATTAAGACATTAATTGGGAAGGAGACAGCTCAAAGAGATCATAAAAACATCATCCGGCATCATCCAGGTTGATGATAATGTCATAATCTCATCCAGTGTTCCGGTAGTCTGAGAAGGACATTCAATCACAGAATGACACAGAGCCATCCGTTGGAGCCAACCAATGAACAGTCCCGAAAGCCTTTCCAACCAAGATCTTGTTAATCGGGTGAAGGACCGGATGAAGGACCTATTACAGACGTAATGGAGTTCAGGTCTCGTAACCTCGTGATGGACGCCCAGGTCTGCTGTCGTCCCTCATCCCTCATCTCCTCTTGGCCGAACTGTTGTTTTATTATCTCCTCCTGTTCCCTCTCCGTTTGTGTTTACTTGCAACTGCTCCGTTGCCTGTGTGTGTGTGTGTGTGTGTGTGTGTGTGTGTGCGTGCGTGCCTATGCGTGTGTGTGTGTGTGCGTGTGCGTGCATGTGTGTGTGTGTGTGTGTGCGTTTCTGTGCATGTGTGTGTGTGTGTGTGCGTTTCTGTGCATGTGTGTGTGTGTGCGTGCGCGTGTGTGTTGTCTTGTATCGAGGCTCTGCATCTGAAAATGATAAATCAAATCTTAATCCGGCTTGTTTCTTTCTTTCTCCACCAGACCTCACTAAACTATTCCACAAGCCACCTGGAGCCCGTACACACACACACACACACACTCACACACACACACACACACACACGCACACACACACCCGGAGGTGGCAGTCCTGTGGATAAGTGGTGTTGACGGTGATGCCACTGTCTCGGTGTCTCTGATTAAAGCCGAGGCTTCAGCCCTGCAGGCATCGTTACGGTTCAGTGTAAACATGCGTCTGCGATGATGCGTCACGCACATATTCACCGACTCCAGCTTCTCACTCTCAGTGACACAACTCGCAAACCCGTCTGCCGGGGAGATTAATCTAATCATTATACCTTGTAAAAGCAACTGATTTTGTGTATTCATTTGTGTATTTTCGTACTTTATCTCGACCTTATCTTTAACCTTTTTTGTTCAAATGTTGTTGAGCCAAATTGAATTCATGTATGGTCTTGAAAATGTATTAATATTTCAGTCTATTTTCCATTATCACATTATTATCACTTAGGAACATGACCAGCTGGAACAGGAAGTGGTTCAGCCTCCTGCATGCGTGGAAGCCATGTTGGATCCTGTGGAAATAGAACCATAATCTATAATTCAAACATCACCCTGAGAGTGGCTGGTGTAACTATTGACCTACGTTGAAGAGTTATAGCATGTTCACTCCTGACATTACATTTCAGGAAATGATGTGTATTAAACGGAGGTCCATTCTGGGTTATGAGACATGCTCTTCTGGTACTGTATGAGACATGCTCTTCTGGTACTGTATGAGACATGCTCTTCTGGTACTGTATGAGACATGCTCTTCTGGTTCTTGTATGAGACATGCCCTTCTGGTACTGTATGAGACATGCTCTTCTGGTACTGTATGAGACATGCTCTTCTGGTACTGTATGAGACATGCTCTTCTGGTACTGTATGAGACATGCTCTTCTGGTACTGTATGAGACATGCCCTTCTGGTTCTTGTATGAGACATGCCCTTCTGGTACTGTATGAGACATGCTCTTCTGGTTCTTGTATGAGACATGCCCTTCTGGTACTGTATGAGACATGCTCTTCTGGTACTGTATGAGACATGCTCTTCTGGTATGGTAGGAAAGAAGGAAGGAAGGAAGGAAGGAAGGAAGGAAGGAAGGAAGGAAGGAAGGAAGGAAGGATGGAAGGAAGGAAGGAAGGATGGAAGGAAGGAAGGAAGGAAGGAAGGAAGGAAGGAAGGATACTGTAGATATAGTTGACTTTATTAATCCCCAGAGGGAAATCGAGTCATTATAGAAGCCAGATACATTCAATAACAGATGACAAGTACAGTAAGTACAGTAAGTACATACTATAAACACAAATGTTGAATCAGTACAATAGCAGTCCAGATACGCCGTGTTCAGACACATTCAAGTGCTCTAGTCCTGATGTGCAAAGAGCAGAATGTTTAAAACAAACGATAAAAGCAAGTCGAGTCCATGAACAGTTCGATGTCAGCAGGCCTGACAAAGGCAGATGAATTGTAAAGTGTAATAGAACCCGGCAGGAATGACAACCCGTTTGTCTCAGAACACACCTGGTAAACACCTGGCCGTCAGTCTCTCTCGCTGTCAGTTTCTGAGGCAGGCGAGGTACATTCTGCCTGAAGAGAGTGATTTACTAGGATGATGTACAGTAAATAGGCAGTGGAGGAGGATGGCTAACTTAGGAGATAGGAAGAGATAGGGGCAGTGGTGGGGGTCTGTATCCAACTTTGGGGGGGGGGACATTTACATTGAAATGTGTGTATTTTTTGGGGGGGACATCTTCCTACGCGGCTGTATGGTCATTTGAATGCCACTACCCCAATCTAAATATTGGGGGGGGACAATTTTAATGATCTCAAATATTGGGGGGGGCATGTCCCCCCTGACCCCCCCAGGATCCCCGCCCCTGGATAGAAGCAAATCACTAATGTGAGAACATCTAACCTGACACTAACTTAAATTGCATCTTACCTTCTAACATTTTAAGACGAACTTCTGTTATCCATGTTGTCGTCTTCATGCTGTAAGTATCTGAATGCCTCTCTGCTTTGTGACTTCAAATCATTCTTTTGTTCGTCCATAAAAGAGTCTTTCATGAACCTGTCTGCCGATGTGTTCTCCCCCCTGGTCCCTGTTCTACCAATACTTTAGTTTTCTTCCCATAGTTGATTAAATCACTTTACTTTTTGTTGACAGGACTTTCTTTGTTGCTCAGTTTATGTCCCTCACCTTTGAGGTTGCTAAGCACTGGGTGGAATTTCAATACTGTGCGTGTCTGTCTGTGTGTGTGTGTGTGTGTGTGTGTGTGTGTGTGTGTGTGTGTGTGTGTGTGTGAGAGAGAGAGACAGATTGTCAATAAGGACAGAATAAAGGACATAATTTATTCACAAAATGTGTCTACCCCAGACTATTACAACCAATTACATTATATTTAAGCAATAAGGTACGAGAGGCAGTACTTTGTTGTGAATAATGTACAGTTCAAAGGTGTTGTTAGGCCCGGCAGTTCAAACCCTCGAACTGTGCATTATTCACAACAAAGTACTACCTCGAGTACCTAATTGCTAGTTGCCAGCGAAAGTATAAATAGTAAACAAAGACAATGACTTCCTTTCAGCACAAAATCATTTTAACAACGTTTTGTGTCACATTTCAATAACGTTAGAGAAAATAGTCCCCCGGTGTGGCTGTTGCTATGCAACAGACATAAACTAAGGGCGCGTCTCTTGTCTAAGTGATTTTAGCTACAGAACCTGCCGGGGCGGTCCGGAAACGTCTTGACACCTTTTCAAACAGGCTTTATTTTGATAAACAGATCACATATTCGGAATCTACATGGTAACTTTGTGTATGAAGGAAATTATTACAAAGTTGATAAACTAACACACAGTCCGAGAGACTGAATTAAAAGTCTGTTATATTTGGAATGCTGTCCGTGTAACAGGCGCATTAAAACTGAGATGAGGCTCTAGCGAGATTCTACTATCTATGCTATATACGGTACACCCCGTGACTCGCTCTCAACCAATCAGAATGCTTGATTTAATCTACCCGTATTATAAAATATTATATTGACTGATTATATTGGGGACTTCTGTTTTTTGGGGTCTATTTTTAATGTCTCTCGTACAATAAGGTGACTGAGTGACAGTGACGGTAATTGAATGTGCCTAGATTAGACTCAATCAAGATCTTGTCAGACGGAAAGCCCTCAATATGGAGTAAGTGACAATGACAGAAAGATAAACTCATTGAATGGTGGGTGACACTAATCAAAAAGCATTCTGATTGACACACAATTCAGATTGGGGGGAGAGATTGTTATGCTCACACTGACACACACACACACACAGACAGGGAGAGATACACATGCACATAGAGAGAGAGACACATACCTGTACATACACAGACAGAAAGAAAGAGAGACACACACACACACACACAGGGATGCAAACTTTTCCATGTGTGCAACAACAACCACACACACAAACACTCTCACACTTGGACACGCATAAATACACAGCAAAGCAACCAGGCACCAAGAGAAAGATCAATACTGTAGGTACGTAAGAGAGAGACCGTCCTCCGAGTCAACGGCTATGAATAATAGTTACCGTACCGTACCCTTTCACTCCACACATCGACCTGCATTCATTTCTCACTCCAACGGCTCGAGGTCTTTCACTGCAGAATGATGAATGATAGAATAGCTTGGTGCTACATTTCTCCATACGCACGGCTAACTAGCCTAGCTGGAAGCGCTCCACACATCTTTATTCGCTAGCTAACCTTTTATGGATTGTGAAATGGTTTTCCTACACAGCTAAATCTTTAGCTAAATCTTAATATTTACATCTCTGGTCAGGGTGCTGGTGATTCTAATCAAAGGAGAATGAGGACTGTATGCCTGCAGGCTCAGAGGAGCTTGTCAGCTCCTAATATTTCAAAGCATTGTGTTCAATTGACTCCGATCCAGCTTTTTTGATTCGCCTGTTTAAATATAGACCAGAACTCTCCTCTCGGGACCTGAATGCTCCTAATGATTGGCTCACAATAAGAAATTGATGACCGTGTTGGTTCCATGCACCATAAAAAATTTAAAAAAACATTCCAGCACCAGGCTGAGGTGTGTGTGTGTGTGTGTGTGTGTGTGTGTGTGTGTGTGTGTGTGTGTGTGTGTGTGTGTGTGTGTGTGTGCGCATGCATGTCTGAAGGACAAACTGCCATCTTCTCATCACTGTGATTGACAACCTTGCCAGTTATGAAGGTCCACCATCTTGAAGCTGCAGGCATGGTCATTAATATGGATATAACAGGCGTCTAGAGAGAACACCCAACAACATCCACACACACACTAAAGGTCAAGGGTCACCTCATCCTGATAGTCCTTATCTACCGGCCTCTCCAATATGGTGGAGTGGCGCGCTAACAAGCCACGCCAATCAGGAGGAGTGTGTACTTTATGCTGTTCACCAGCCAGATCAAAACATAACTTTTGAATATTGTTTTTACTACGTAGCTTTACTTGTGTTAATATCTTAAGCTGTTCTTAATTTGTATTCTCTATTTTTTATCTTTAATTCTTTTCAATGTTTGTTTCTTTTAAATCTGTTCTCATTGTGTTTACATGATGAATGTTTTTATCCACCTCTTTTTATGAAAAGCACGATGTGCTCCATTGATTTGTATGAACGGTGCTATAAAAACAAAATGATATTGACACAGACGTTGACAAATCAACAGCTTTCACCCCACAAACATTAGGACGACACCTGTCTCCACCTCCTCTGCTGTGTGTGTGTGTGTGTGTGTGTGTGTGTGTGTGTGTGTGTGTGTGCGTCTGGGTCTGTAGACACACGAGTGGAAGAAGAATCAAATTCCCATCGACCCCTGCCCTGTAGAAAAAAAGGACCGATAAAGAATTACATCTTTTTGTTTTGCCGTTTCAATTACGGTTCACTGTGTTTTCAGCGTCTTACCTCCTGATCTGTGCACAGCTGCACCGTAGCTCTCACATGACCCCGTGTGTGGGTTCTCCATCGTTCCTGACCTATCCCTGATCTACCCCACATTCAAATAAATAACCCTGACGTAGTAACAGGGCAGAGCGATGAGGAGAGATAACAGGACAGCAGGAGGATCATAAGCTCTTTCATTGCTTCCACCACATATTGATCGTGGCTGGGTTCCCTTTGTACGCGTTCCAGATCTGCGCGATCTGATCAAAGGGGCTGACAAAGGAGGTCGTTCCACCGACGGAAGATCTATTGTCCCTCTCTGAGAACTCTCTGGGTTCGAGGGGGTAGGGGCGTCGTGAATCACCGCGGTAACGTGTTCAGCCAACGGGTAAGGGCCGAGGGTTGCCAGACCTCCAGGTGTATTCGATTTGACTCGGGCATAACAAAAAGCCCCGAGAGTCGGGAGATTTGTAGTCTAATGTTGCTATTAAACATTTTTGCATTACTGCCAAAGACAGGGTTGTAATTCAAGCCTCGTTATAGCGTTTTGGATGTTCTCCGAGGTTGGCTTGTCTGTTTTTCATTCGTAGCGCTGCATTTTGGGGGGTTATCTGCGAGGGTGGCATAGTGAGGTGGATTCTGACAGGCCATCTGACTGAAACACATTTTCTCAAGGTTGTATCATAAGAGGTAAACTGGACCGCTTTAGAGAGGTATGGAGACAAATTTATATTTCTGCCCATAATTGGTTATCTGTACAGAAAGCCCTCATAACCCTAAGGCACCCATTATTGTAGTGTGAAATGTCAATGATTAGGATAAAACCTCACGGCATCCCATATATCACTGATATACTCGCTGCCGATCAATCATCTTGTCTTCTGTCTTTTAATAAGGTCCAGTCCGGAATCGCTACTAGCCCTAGCTGAGAGGTCAATTGATCCCGAGAACCCCTGCTCTGCTCTCATGGTCATTAGCCTGGTCCATACTGACAACGGAGACATCAATCATTGCAATGATTGGAGCTTTTTCCTCTCTGCTATCCAACTCCGAGCCCACACTTCACCTTATCGAACGCGAGAATGATGGGATCCACAGCCATAAAGGAGATTTGAGCATTTTAGGATGGCAATAAAACACAACGAATTTCAGTCCGAGTGAATTCTGTCACCACTTGTGTCAACCTATTTTCTTTGGTATCTCCCTACGGTCTTAGCAGCCTCTGAAATCCGTCTTAATTGAAACCGAAAATGTGAACGTCTCTGAGCCCGAACGCACACAGTATATCCCCCTATCGTAGAGGTGTGTTTCTCACACACGGAATTCCCCGAGAGCTTGACAGACGGCAAGCTCCGTTCTCCCAGCGGAGATGAGCAGACAGATGAGAGGAGCCTACTACTGGATTATTTACCCACAAGGCCATAGGAAGACTCGACAACTGTACCAAAGACAACTGGTAAATACGATGGACCCTTAGCCTCATGTTCTCTCTTCAACCCCTCTTCCTTTTATAAAAGCGACAGGAAGGGGAAGACTTGGACAGTGTCGTACGATGCAACTGGGTACCAAACAGGACAATGCCCCCCCACTGTCCACCAATTGCCCCCCTGACAACATACTATTGGTCTCTGGAGTACCTACAGCACGAAGACTCTACTGCCCGGCCACGAAGACTCTACTGCACGGCCACGAAGACTCTACTGCCCGGCCATGAAGACTCTACTGCCCGGCAGTGTGGCAAGTAGAAAAGTCTTTACTTTTGTTTATATAGGTCTTTCCTGTCAGCACAGGTGTACCTGCTGGGGGGCGGCCATTGATTCGTCATGGTACAGGACTAGTTCACAGTGAACCACAGAGGGAGGAGTGCACCTGTCCATCAGACATGTCACCTCGGGCTGCTTTCAGGGAACAACACAGTTGCAGAAGTCAAAATAAAATAGAAGATACCACATGTTTTAAATTGACTTATATAGCGCTTTTATCCATTTTACAATGGCCTCTCATTCAAACACACACATTCACGGCAGCTGCCATTAAAAGGCTAGCCTGCTCATTGGGAGCAATTTGGGGTTCAGTCTCCATGTCTTGCTCAAGGACACTTCGACATGTGGACAGGAGGAGGCGGGATTTGAACCGCCCCTACAATCATTGGACGACCCGCTCTACCACTGAGCACACAGCCGCCTCCTAGTTTTAAGCTTCACTACGCTCCACTATGTATCATTTACTCAAGTCAACCGACTGATACTTTGATAGAATCTAGATAAATTAAATAAATAAATAAAAAATAATAAATCAATAAATTCTCTCTCTCTCTCTCTCTCTATATGTATATATATATATATATATATATATTTATTTTTTTTTATTTTTTTTTTCAATTTAAAAAAAAATTTGAATTTATATATATCTTTTTTAATTTATATATACATCTATCTTTATATATATAAAGAATCTAGATTATCCCTATATTGTATGGTCCTTCTTCATATTCTGTTACAACAGTCTTGTTGAGGAACCAGGACAAAGATCCATGTCTGTCTCTACTGTAGCTGTTGGTAGTTATGAATATACTGTACATGTAACCTCAGGTAAGTTATCATTTCCTCCGGAAGGCTGAACTAGTCAGTAATTCTGCTGCAGGGCAGATTTTCACAGAAAAGAGGCCATAAAATGGCCGACAGCTCGGCGGCATATTAGTGTGCTCGCAGAGTTCGTTTGTTTTGGGGGGGATACATTATTATCTTAATATTTTTCAGATGGCTGAGCCATTTATGATGAAATCGTGTAATTGCTGATGTTTGGGGACACCCCATTGCTTTCAGGATGGGGTTTACAGCTTTGTAATGAGCAACGATGTCTCCAAGGCAATTACGAGGACACACTTCCCAGAGTGGGGAAGAGACGCCATGAGAGCTGCCCACGGGATCGCCTGCCATGATGCGGTTGGCTTCCCTGAAGACGGGTCCAGGACCGGTGTCAAAATAACTACGGAGGGGGCCACAGGCCCACCAGCCCCCTGTAGATGAGGCCCACCCACTGTGCCCCCCCCCCCCCACACACACACACACACATACGTACCTCTGAAAAACGAGACTGCCATAAAGAAAAGTGGATGGAAAAGAATGCGAAGAAGAAAAAGGCTGAGTCAACAAAACAGAGTGGGTGTTAACGGTCCTATCTGGCATGTATAGTAGCCCCTGTTCAGACAGGCATGCTGAGATCGATAAGGATGTACAGTAAATCGCCCCCCCACATCTCGCACCCGTGACCTCCATCTTGTCCTCTTTACCAACGCCCCAGAGAGAAGCGTGACAGGAAGATTCACTCTCCTCCGGGGCCGCATGGCACCACGGGACAGTCAATGATTCATGGTCGGGCTACTTCCTTTAGCGGAATAATAAAAATAATAATTTTACAAACCTAGTGTGCGAAAACAAACCTGAGAAGTGAAGGTCACCCAACAACACGAGTCCAGTGAAAAAGAACAGACACAAAAACACATAATTCCCTGCACCCGGACCCTAAGACGCTGGGCTGAAATCGTTCTTTTGCAGGATTGAAAGTCACATCTGTATTGAATATGCTCCTGGTTTTAATGGCTGGGCGATGTAAGCTGATCCTCCACATTTACGGCCCCTCCTAAAAAGATTCAAAGAAATCTCCCAAAGCCGGGCCGAAGCCCACTAGGTCCCACCACAGAGAATCCTCTCTGAAGCAGCAGAATCTCTCCCTCGGTAGGGAGGGTTTAGAAGGAGAAATGTATCTCTAACATGTACATTTTCTTCTGGGACAGGAATTCAAAGACATTTCTGTACACACACAACCATACATTATGAATGAAATGGGCAGCACGGCTGGCAAGGACTTGTCATTACCGCAAACACACACATTGCACTGCCATGAATCTCAAAAGCCTCTCACCTAGAGCTATGCATCTGTAACTATCATTCCCACCCCCCCCCCCACACACACACACACACCTACTGTAGCTCATAATGACAAATCACCAAGCCACCAACACATTCAGCTCTGTAAGGAAACTCCATAGCAGAACAGGTCATTATCTGCTGTAGACATCAAAGGTTTCCTTCCAGCATGGGAGTATGGTGAACAATCTCACTTCTCTACTCCACGTCCATTTAATATGACCTGATTTCCCCAGCGTGTGTGACTATAGTCAATATTTCATGAGAATTGGGTGGAATGAGTGAAAGGAGCAATTTCCCCTCGGGACTTAATAAGGTACCTGTACCTACTGTACTGGTTTGTACTGTACCTACCTGGATGGCATTTCACTAGCAATCAAGAGAGAGAGCTCAATGTATAACAACAACAACCTGGGAACTTGGTGCACACAGCGTCTTCTAATGGAAAATAAATAATCCTTTTGAAATGTTTCGACGATTGTGTTTGATGTGCATTTTATGTTTCGTCCCAGACAAAACGTGCACCCTGAATTTGAAAGAAAATGTTAGCCAATGAAAATAAGTCATGTTGTTGGGGTTAAAGAAAAAAAAAAAAAAAAAGTACATAATGTACCTAAAACTTAAAAGGCCAAACATATACAGTAATGATAGTAAACAACACAACAATGGTTGGTTGAGAATGAACATCACAGGACAGGACAAACATTCCAGGAACATGATGTTCTAGAACCCCCTCCACGACAGGCCTGGGTTATTATTATTATTATGAAACCACAAGGAGATAACTTTGCCTCTCCTGGGTGTGTTGTGACAACCCTCCCCCCTCCCTTGCCTCTCTGTCTCAGAAGAGAATATCCACATTTTATCGCTCCGGTTCCCTGGCCGGCTGGATATCATACCGCTCCCTCCGCCAGCAACAGGCCTCAAGTCTTCGCTCGGCCTCGCCGGGCACGCGCCCGTGTGTGTGCCGGAGAGTCGTCGACTCGCCAAGACCGTCATTTATCCGCCGTCGTCCTCGGCGGAACAGCGGCTCGGTCGGTGTGCCGCCCACGCGGCGAGCCGACGCGCCCAGTCGAGATGTGTGATCAAGACAACGGCGCCATATGTTCCACTCCCTCTCGTCCTCTATGAAACGCTGCTCCACTGCCTCTTTTTTGTGTGTGTGTGTGTGTGTGTGTGTGTGAGTGTGTGTGTGTG
>NC_140249.1:23175195-23190195 GCF_949987555.1 Borostomias antarcticus | reverse complement strand
GTGGGAGGCAATCCTGCGGCACTAGGGCCCTGGGGACACGGCACGTCCCCGCTGACGCCTTTTGAAGGGATAGCGCGACCACTCCTCCTCAAGATACAGAGCCTCGCAAGTCACGCGTGATGTAGCCCAGAACCGGCGAGGAACGGTGATTGTTTTCATTAGACACTTTGTGGGTGGTCAGCGTTTTAAAACACAGAGGGTTCATTCGTTGTTGTTTACACAAGGGGAGGAGCAGAGAACAGACACAGGCCGGGCGGCGGGACACACTGTTCCCGGGTGTAAACACACAGAGGCAAAGCGCGCATGACAATCACTCCACCAACGGCTCCTGTCTTTTGCTTCCTTGGGGCGGCTGAAGCTCAGTTGGTAGAGCGGGTCGTTCAATGATCGAAGGGTCAGCGGTTTGAATCCCAGCTCCGACTGTCCACATGTCGAAGTGTCCTTGAGCAAGACACCTAACCCCAAATTGCTCCCAATGGGCAGGTTAGCACCTTGCATGGCAGCTGCCGCCATTGGTGTGTGAATGTGTGTGTGAATGGGTAAATGAGGCCATTGTAAAGCGCTTTGAGTGCCGCTAAGGTGGAAAAGCACTATATAGCCTAAATGCTGTCCATTTCAAAAAATGTTCTGGTTCAATATTGGTGGAGGAACACTGAGTGACAGTTTGTTTTCATAAGTGTACTGCTAGGCCTGTAAGTGCACGGTAGCCTAATGTTAAGACCCCTAATAGCCCTGACCACCATCTCCTTAAGTAAAGAGTACTGTCTGTCACACACACACACACACACACACACACCTCTGTCAAAGACGGCACACACAGGTGACAAGGAGATGGATGAGACGTCATGACTGGTAGCTTGGAAGACACACACACACACACACACACATACACACATACACTCACAGCCACACACACACACACACAGTACACACACACACACACACACCTCTGTCAAAGACGACACACACAGGTGACAAGGAGATGGATGAAACGTCATGACTGGTAGCTTGGAAGACACACACACACAAACACACATACATACACATACAGTACACACACACACACACGCACACACACACTCACAGCCACACACACTCACAGCCACACACACACACACATACACACACACAAACACACACACACCCAGCTGTAAAAAGAGTGCGAAGCGTTCCGGATGCTGGGTGGGTGATCAGGCTCCTGTCAGGGAAGAGGAAGCTGCAGTTGCAGTAGGAGGAACTCTGCTACTCGCCGTCGGAGACTTGAATGCCAGAGGAGGAGGAAGTGGAACTGATCTAAATAAAACTGCTGTGTGGTGTCATCATCTCTCCCGGAATGCCTCTTTCCATTATGTCCCCAGAGAGAATCTCCTAGGCTGTGACGAGACTCGAACTGACTAGCTAGAGCAGGGGGGAAAAATCTATCAATATAGGACAATACAACATAGGACCTATAGTACATATCTATCAATATAGGACCTATTGTGTAATAAATGTTATGGTTCTGGCCCCTTGGCCCCTGCTCACGGCTTGGGCCCTAACCCCTGGACCCTGAGCTCAAGGGCCCCCGGATGCTCATCCCTGCCCCTGGACTCTTTAGGCTGTGTGTCCACCAACGAGCTGTATGTAGCTGAACAGCGCCAAGCTTACAGCTGCGTAGAGCGCACTAGAGCCGGGGTTTAGAGCTGGCTAGGCTACCGGTGTTTTACAGCTACGTTAGCAACGAGTGTCGTGTTTTTGCAGACTGTAGATTAACTAACCAAGTTAAGATAGCTCGCAAATGTTAGCTAGTGCTAACGTTCGCCGTCTCTGCAAAAACTGACCGTTGTCATTGTCAGAACAGCTTTACAGCCTTTTACAGCCTGCGCTCTAGCCCAAAAAGTTAAACTTTTTTCAACTGCAAAAAAAGCCTAGAGCTAACAGCGCTGTAGCGCTAAGATGCGCTTGGAACACAGCTCTCGTCTCTATAGCGCCCTAGAGCTCATTACCCATGTAAACAACGAGAAAACAGCGCCAGCTCTAAAATACAGCTCCCCGGTGGACACGCACACCTTAAGCCCTTTTTGCCCCCAGCTCACCCCCTGGTCCCGGTCCAGACCCTCGTCCCTGCCCCTAGAACCCCGGTTCTCCCCTGAGCCCCTGTTTCGGGCTTGGACACCTGCTGCTGAGCCCCTGGACCCCCTGGATCCCCCTGGATCCAGAGCCCCTCATCTCCCAGTGACCGCTTGTCTACCCAGTGTGCCCTGCTGAGATGAGAGGCAGGGCTAAAAAAAAATACACAACATGGGAAAAGTCGGTGACATTTTCACCCGCTGGCTGTTTTGAATACTAATGTGATTTGAGACTAATGTGCTTCTACAGCCGTTCCTCTGTGTGCATCCCTGTGGTCAACACTCAAGTTGGGAAAGGTCACATTGGTATGGTTTTGAAATATGACCTTTTCATGAATAATTATATAATTCTAAACAGATAAAGAGCAAAATGAATGAATGAGCCAATAGAATGTAGAAAATTTTACATCTAACTTTTTATTATATATATTATATATTACTATATTACTGTAATTATTTTTCCCTGACTTACATCTTTATAATACTGTGTCTGAAAGCAATTTGTTTTCCAAAATCAACCCATACATTCACCTATTACAAACTTCAATCCATGGATCTATGGATCCAATTCAGTAATTCATGATGTCAGAATCCATTAGGCTATGCAAGGTTGTGTCAATACTCATTAACTCACTCTCGTTACCAGCACTGGAGAAAGGTCTGGCTGGAACCCATTATGGAATAGGGGAGTGAGTCCGACTACACTAACCCTGTGACTCCCCGGCCGTGCACCATAGCCCAACCACAAGTCTCCCCCTTTGACCTCTGTTTGACACCAGTATCAGAACACCACCCATCCTACCCAATAAAGAACAAGTCTCTGTATCTGCTCCTGTTTGCGTTTCCTTGGACACCATCGGCTTATCTACTGCATCCAATTAAAGCCAGCCAATAAAAACACTGCTCCGAATTGAACGCAAGCTGATGCAACAGCTGAATTATCCTCGCGTCAGTGTTCCAGATGACTGCTGTATAATTATTTTGCCTGCTCAGCTGTGCCCAAAATTAATCCGGTTGCCCTGATGAATGCTTAACAATTACCTTACACCAGAATTCCAGGTACTCTAGAATTATTTTGCCATTCCTCAGCTTTGCCCAAAATGTTGGCCCATTTCCACCGCACCAAAAAGTACCTATTTGATTCTACTTTTTTTTGGGGGGGGGGGGGGAGTGAAGCAGGTTTTTTTTTTTTTTTTTTGGACCTGCTCTTTGAGGTTCCAGGCTAGCTGTAGCAAGGTCATGCAAACACCGCAGACCGCTGATTGGTCAGGGAGAGTTGTCTCTCGTTGACTACTAGCCTGTTTCAGTGAAGCTCAAGGTGCCAAGCCTGCTTCCAGCAGATATCTTAATTAATACAAGATTGATCTAGGAAAAGCAGTTGTGTGTTTATATGGGTGCTATGTATTCCATTTGGGAGACTCTTGGTAGCAGTCAAAACAAGGAAGAGATTTTTGTTCTCCCTGCATGAAAGCATACATTCGCGTTAGAGCTCAATTTGTCCATGGAATATAACATGTTTATTTGCTGTCGACAAATCCCCGGAAGCAAAATAATGAGGACTCCAACAAAAAAAACATCTAGGAGAACAGAGACTTGAATGACCATGCGGGCGGCGCGAATCAGGCGAACCCGACAGTGCGGTGGCCAGGATATTCGCAAAAGTTACATTTTTTGAGGTGGGTGGAGGTGCTGCAGGAGGTGCTTTTGGGTGGAGGTGCTGCAGGAGGTGCTTTTGGGTGGAGGTGCTGCAGGAGGTGCTTTTGGGTGGAGGTGCAGCAGGAGGTGCTTTTGGGTGGAGGTGCTGCAGGAGGTGCTTTTTGGTGGAGGTGCTGCAGGAGGTGCTTTTGGGTGGAGGTGCTGCAGGAGGTGCTTTTGGGTGGAGGTGCTGCAGGAGGTGCTTTTGGGTGGAGGTGCAGCAGGAGGTGCTTTTGGGTGGAGGTGCAGCAGGAGGTGCTTTTGGGTGGAGGTGCAGCAGGAGGTGCTTTTGGGTGGAGGTGCTGCAGGAGGTGCTTTTGGGTGGAGGTGCAGCAGGAGGTGCTTTTGGGTGGAGGTGCAGCAGGAGGTGCTTTTGGGTGGAGGTGCAGCAGGAGGTGCTTTTGGGTGGAGGTGCTGCAGGAGGTGCTTTTGGGTGGAGGTGCAGCAGGAGGTGCTTTTGGGTGGAGGTGCAGCAGGAGGTGCTTTTGGGTGGAGGTGCTGCAGGAGGTGCTTTTGGGTGGAGGTGCAGCAGGAGGTGCTTTTGGGTGGAGGTGCTGCAGGAGGTGCTTTTGGGTGGAGGTGCAGCAGGAGGTGCTTTTGGGTGGAGGTGCTGCAGGAGGTGCTTTTGGGTGGAGGTGCAGCAGGAGGTGCTTTTGGGTGGAGGTGCAGCAGGAGGTGCTTTTGGGTGGAGGTGCAGCAGGAGGTGCTTTTGGGTGGAGGTGCAGCAGGAGGTGCTTTTGGGTGGAGGTGCAGCAGGAGGTGCTTTTGGGTGGAGGTGCAGCAGGAGGTGCTTTTGGGTGGAGGTGCTGCAGGAGGTGCTTTTGGGTGGAGGTGCTGCAGGAGGTGCTTTTGGGTGGAGGTGCAGCAGGAGGTGCTTTTGGGTGGAGGTGCTGCAGGAGGTGCTTTTGGGTGGAGGTGCAGCAGGAGGTGCTTTTGGGTGGAGGTGCAGCAGGAGGTGCTTTTGGGTGGAGGTGCTGCAGGAGGTGCTTTTGGGTGGAGGTGCTGCAGGAGGTGCTTTTGGGGGGAGGTGCTGCAGGAGGTGCTTTTGGGGGGAGGTGCTGCAGGAGGTGCTTTTGGGTGGAGGTGCAGCAGGAGGTGCTTTTGGGTGGAGGTGCAGCAGGAGGTGCTTTTGGGTGGAGGTGCAGCAGGAGGTGCTTTTGGGTGGAGGTGCAGCAGGTGCAGCAGAGCTGGTGAGTCTGCCTCGGACAGCAGGGGGAGAGAGGCCCTCAGCTCCAGAGGATGAAAGGAGCGTGTTGGGGCGCGTGTTGGGAGCCACGGCCTCATGCCTCTGGTGTATGTTCACTTGAAGTGACGGGTGTGATTTGATGTGTGACCTTACAGTTTACCATCAAAGGTGGTGTGTCTAGTCCAGTAGCTAGTGGAGGGCAACGAGGCTGACATTACCGTTCTGACTCAGATCATTGTGAATGAAGGTGACACGCCAGCTGATTGGGTTTGATCAAACATGGAGTGCATGATGCAGTTTTTATAATAAATAAATGTAATATTTTGAATTCCAGATGATTAGGAACAGGACTAATAAAGTTCCAGGCTAAAAGTTTATAATAACTGCACGCTATGAAGCATTATAAAGCATTGTTCATACATTAATACACATTAATAAGCAATTTATGAATAATTAATAAGAGGATGTGTAATGCTTAATAATTAAGTATTATATCAATTACAAACCAGTTATTAAGGAGTTGTTAATAGTTCATTATATTATTTAGAAAGTGTAAGTTAATGATTGACAAACTATTTAGATGCATTTATGCACGCATTTATCCATCCATGTAATGATTTAGATGTTCAACCATGTTAATTTATGCCCCGCGGTCTCTTAGGGAGCAGGGATATTAAGTAGAATGTCAAAAGGATGATGTGTTAAGCAATGAGACCTCACTTCCTGTTTACACAGCGTTGCATTGACGCTGAGTGGCAGCCATGTTAAATTGTGCCCACTCGCCGTTTTGGAGCAGGCAAAAACTAATCTTGACCCCCTCCCTCCCAAGAATTATAAGCTGATATCCAAGATGCCCCTTTTGTACAAACTACTAGAAAAAGTTACAGCCAAGCAGCTTACTGGGGTTTTAGTAATGTATAGCCTATATGACAGTTTCTGTAAACTGCATTCAACTGAAACAGCTCTTCTTAAGGTCACAAATTATATTTTGATGGTAGCAGATGATGCTCATTATTGGTTTTACTGGACTTCAGCACTGCTTTTTGATACAGTCAATCATGTAAAATCATGTTAAATCGGCTAAAACACATATTTCCGGATCTGCCTTGGAATGATCTAGAAGATAAAGGTTTCTCTTGTCTCTGTGGGTCAGTTTGGGTCAGACACTGTGCCTCTGTCACGTGATGTCCCATGACATTGGGATCAATGTTGTTCTTTCTATGTATGTAGGCTCCCTCTTGGTCAGATTAGCTGATTTAAAGGCATTTCTTATTATTTTTATGTGGATGACATCCAATTGTACTGTTATTTTAAACCGTAGGAGGGCATCATGGTGGTATAGCTCAGGAGGTAGAGAGGGTCGTTCAGTTATCGTAGGGTCGGTGGTTCGAATCCCGGGCCAGTGTAACAACTGGATGGGGAGCACATTACAAATGCAGTACCTATACCTATCACATTGCCTTTCATCAATGAATGCCTGGATGCCATCAAGAGCTGGATGGCCAACAACTTTATGCAATATATGCTGATAAGACAGAAGTGCTCAGAATTGCTCCAAAACACGTAATCCCAAACACCAAGCAATGTATGGGGCCATTGAGCAGTTACAGTATTAAGGATATCATATCTACAGTGTCAAACGCTGCACTCAGGTCCAGAAGGACAAGGACAGAGAGCTTTTTGGCATCAGCGTTGATTCTGAGGTCGTTTACAACCTTGACCAGTGTTGTCTCCGTGCTATGATGAGGACGAAAACCAGACTGAAAAGTATGAAGGATACAATTTGCATCTAGAAAGTCATTTAACTATTTGAAGACAATTTTTCTAGAATTTTAGCTAAAATGGGAGATTGGAAATCTGTCTTAAATGACTGAGAACTGAAGAGTCTAGGTTATTTTTCTTCAGAAGCCAGGGCAGTTGTACTAGGGCAGTCTTAAGTGCCGATGGGAAAAAGCCTGAACTGAAAAAGCCTATAGTGAATGTTTATACAACTCTGTTTATACACTCGCTAACCATTATTGCATATTAAATAATTATATGTATACATTATTGTATGCATGAATATAAATAGTTTGTCAATCATTAACTTACACTTTCTAAATAATCTAATGAATCATTAACAACTCCTTTGTAATTGATATAATACTTAATTTAGAAAGGGTGAATCCATTATATCTAAAGTATGAAAATGCAATCATTAAACACAGTATACAGTACATTCACTTATTAATGAAGAATAAAATATGTATAACTGTGCTAATGAATTGCTTACTAATATATTAATGTATGAATAATTATTTATTATATGATGAATTAAATATTTACTAATACTGATAATGCTTCATAGCGTGCATTTATTATAAAGTGTTACCAGTTCCTGATTCTCTCTATTCTATGATCAACAGCAGGAGAGACAGCTTCCTCTCATAATTGGTTTGTTGGTCACTCAGTTCTAATTGTATCTCATTATTACTGTAGATCCATCAGAGAAGATACATTCAGGGGCAGGTGATTGAATCAACCCAGAATGCACTGGACCCAAATCACAGTGAAATCACAGTGAGTCATCAGAGCACTAGTCGGAGTTTGGAGTGTAAGAAGAAGAACAGAGAGAGAGAGGAATGTGTTCTTTGACATTGTTTTTCTTTGTGTCTTTGCAGTGCATCTCATGGCTGAAAAAAGCAGCCAAGGTGTCGAGGTAACAGTACAGTAAACAGTAGGTAGTCCAGGGTAGACAAAAAAAATAAAAAATATTATTATTATTTGAGAGAAAGTGTGTTGTCCCTGTGATCTACCCTAACGCTGAGGCAGGTACTGTAGATGCTTTTGATGATGAAACGATGGAGGATGATGAAAAGATGGAAGAGGAAACCTCACAACAGACACAAAGGCAGCGTGTGTGCATCAAACACAGAATGCCTCTGTGTCTCTTGTAGCCATGACGATGGGGTTTGTGTATTTGTGCTGTTGTCTGGCATCTGGCAATTCCTGCTATGACTCATTATAATACTTGAGACAGGAATGGTCGGGAGTCACACACTATCCACCCATTCTAATAACTAGCAGGCTTATTCGAGGACGTGTGAGAAGTGAACTGGTTTGTAATGAAGTGTGAAGGTCTGTCTTCCAGCACTTCCCATAATACCTGAAAGACTTCGACGAGCTCGCTGCTTTTCGGGCGTTTCTAGCAGACCATATAAACCACCTGCCAAAACATCATTAGTGTTTGCATCTGGAGCAATACTGAAGATGTCATACTCTCATCATAGTTATTCTCAGAGGAATGTGGCTGTGTTTGAGGCTATCGGTGACCTTTGTGACCTCAGTGAGCTTTGTATGACCTCTAGGTGCCTGAGCAGTCAGGGTTTATCTCCTTAGTACCAAATATAAACCTCTGATTATTTTGGGCCTTGTCAAGATTTGCTAGTGGTTTGACAATGTTGTGAATAGAACATACAGTACCACATTCTCATTATTTTTGTCCAGAACTGTAGGCCTGCTGTATGTACCCTGAATAAGTCACCCATCTCCCCAACAGCATGGTGATGTAAGCTGAGCATGCTGAGGAAAGGGACCGTTGGGAACAGCTATCTGTTGTTAGGAAGGATTTAGATGATTTCTGACTCTTTTAGGAGGCAAGCACAAACATGCACACCCCTTACCCGAGACACACACACACACACACACACACACACACACACACACATAATATAACGACAGCAGCACTCGTTAACTCCTTTAATCATGATGCACAGACCAGGCCTGTGTGTCAAAGATAGCCATCCCAGCTCATCTTGACTTCATGGATCATCTTACATTTTATCAGCTCAGTGGCCTTGTTTAGAGTCCGCCCTCAGACTGGGAGGTTGTGGGTTCAATCCCCGGCTGAGTCAAACCAAAGATTATAAAAAATAAAAAACGGTACCCAATGCCTCCCTGCTTGGCACTCAGTATCAAGGGCTGGGTTGGGGGTACTGTCATATACTGCCACCATTGGCTATCAAGGCTACTTACGTACTTACATGTCATCATACGTTTACGATGTGGTCTTTCATTCTAGACATTCCTGGCGGGTATTTGTTCACTGGCGGATGTATTTTAGAGCTGGGGTCAGAGGTCAGAGGGTGATGTGGTGGATTGTGTCCAAGAGAAATAAGACGGGAGAGCGGTGTCAGGGTGAACCCAAACAAACAGAGCAGGGCTGGTGTCTGGGAGACTGTTATATTACAGACCTCGTCCCAGACAGCTCTGGGTCTCTCACCAGAGAGTGTGCGTGCTTGTGTGCGTGTGTGTGTGTGTGTGTGCACGCAGAGTCACTGAGAGTGAGGTGTGTGTGTGTGTGTGGGGGGGGGGGTTATGTGTTTGTTACTATACCCAGATAGAAAGCGGATGTGTAATGATTCTGGGCCATATATGGGCCGGAACTAAGCCACAAGGGCCAGATCTGGCCTGGATATGGCCCAGATCCGCTTGCTATCTGGGTATAGAGTAAGTTTTAGGTCAGGTGGACTACTCTGCTATGTTTTATGTAGTGTGTGTTTGTAATTGTGTATTGTGAATTATGTATTGGATTTTCTATCGGATTTTCTTTATTCTGCCATCAATCTGACAAGGGACTACAGATGAAAATTAGCTTGTTCGCTATATCTGGCATATTTACATTTATGCATGTGTTTATTTAAATGTTTATTAATATGTTCTGTCCCTATTTTAAATAAATAAACTAAACTAAACTAAACCAGGCCCTCACTGGAACCATAGCAGTAGCAGTCGAGTCACACTTGATCGAACTGTACTGTATAAGCATTAGAAATGACTGATTAGCTGATGTATGTGACATCAACCTTTAAAGGTCTTCCTACACTAACAAGAGTGTATGCATAGTGCATTTTATGACCACCCTGAAAGATAATGTACATTCTTAGCCATAGACATGACTGTAGATTCAGAATACTTTCCCAATGCCACTCAGTAGCAGAGATGAGACACCTGCCTTGTGATCAGCAGATTTTAAAAAAACAAAACATGGCCACCAGTGAATAGGGAACACTAGGTCAAATGCACTGCCTAAGAAACTGCCTGTGTTGATCCAAAGAATTCCTCTCTATGAGAAGAATAGTCTTTTCTATGCTCTGGAAGTATGTGCTTTGGAGATAGAATGGAGCACAGATAACATTATGTGAGTGGGGTCTAATTAATTCCAATCCCCACTCTGACTTTGAGATGCTGATTGCGTAATGAATTCAGCTGATTTGCAGCAGGTGATACTGTGGCGGTATAGCCTCATTAGACATCTCTCCACCGCATGCATTAAAAATCACACGGTAAAAACGGAACCCAAAGGAATGTTTGGTTGAATTCCTTTTTTTCTACTCGGTACCGATATAAGCTCAAATCCTTTGGGTAGTTCAATATGTTACAATTATACAAATGGCCCAGGCATGTGCATAACTTTCCATAATTTCCATCGATTCAAATTTGCCTAGATATCAATCACTTGTTCTATGCAGTCGAGCTGAGCCATGGCGTTTTGTATAGACTCCCAATTTACCACAAAGTTCATGGTCCATGTCTACTTTCAAACGAGCCGTTCACTTTAGGCTGCCTGCTAGTAAATGACAGAAGGACGAATCGCGATGGGGGGGCAGTCTTTTCTCTCCAGAGATTGATCTCAGCAGGACGGAGAACAGCAGCCCTACAGTGGAATTGACTTTGACTACAGTCACTAGAGTGGATGGGCCACACTTACCACAACAAGCTCCTTGTCAACCTCGCTGTATTGTTCTCTCATTGGCTTGTTGTTGTTGTTTTTTTTGACAACCTTGTCTGTTCATTTCCTGTACATTAGCACCATGGTTACTACCCAGATAGCAAGCGGATCTGGGCCATATATGGGCCGGAACTAAGACACAAGTGCCAGATCTGGCCTGCATATGACCCTGATCAGATTGCTCTCTGGGTAATAACGAGACAGAGCAATTGATTGATTCTCTCCTCTCTCTTTAGCAAGAGAAGGTTTCCTTGGCAACCTCCAAATCGCTACTGTAGCCGTTTGCACTTGCCTTGTACTTCCGTTACTTTTGGGCTTGTGAATATTTGATCCAGGGAGATGTAGTTTAAATTGTTGATGTCTTATGTAATATAGGACATGCAGTTGAGTTGAGCATTCATACGTAGTCTTAAGAATCCTTTGACACCCTGGTGAAGTGGTGTTGCATTATTAGTAGGCCTATGCCGACAACCCAGATACTGTAGCAAGCGGATGTGTAATGATTCTGGGCCATATATGGGCCGGAACTAAGCCACAAGGGCCAGATCTGGCCTGTATATGGCCCAGATCCGCTTGCTATCTGGGAAGTCTGCTCTTACAAGATAGTGACTGCATGGTGGTAGATGTGCCTGACTGGTGCCCGGATATATATCCCGGGTGACCCCTCCCCCAGGCTTGGGGTGGTAAAAGGATAGCCCCTCGGCCCCGAGCCTGGGGGGGAGAGGACATAACAACGAACCCACATGACGAAGAAAAACTGCCCCAACACACTGCCTCGACACAACCCGGAAATACGACTCATTCTTAAAGCGCCGGTACTAATAAAATGGGGTATTGTACTGTTTTTGACGGCAGGGTATCGCGGTACCTTTCTAGTATCGGTATACCGTGCAGCGCTAGTGTTTACACTGTGAAACAGGTAGCAGACACATGCTGAGAGTTAGACTGAAGTCCCTAAAGAGCCCTGAAGGACACGACGGCAGGTGTCCAAGATCTCAGTCAGGAGGCCAGCACAAACATGCACACCCCTTACCTGACACACACACACACACACACACACACACACACACACATAATATAAAGACAGCAGCACTCGTTAACTCCTTTAATCATGATGCACAGACCAGGCCTGTGTGCCAAAGATAGCCATTAGGTGCCATCATTAAATCTCATTGACATGGGCTCATATCCTAATGGAGCTCTGCCCAGTTCCCCAGCGACGCTCTAGTGTCATAAACTCGGGAATAAAACCCCATTTATTTTGAGAGGAAGTTATGGTAAGCACCAATCAGACAGAGGGGTTGGATCAGTGCTGAGTTCTGGAACATCGGGGATCTGATCGGCCTCATGGGAGATGATCGGACAGAAGTCCTCTGTCTGTGGAGAATCTCACCTACTGTCCACAAAGGTCGAATAAAGCTGTAGAACTATAATGAGACGAGTGAAATTAGGTTGGCAATTTCACTCCTGTCCCGTTATAGGCTACTGCTTTACTCAACCGACTTGGAAATTTATTAGACTCTGGGCGTCCATGACAGATGTTATATCTGAAGTAGAGCAAAGAAAATACATAAGCAAAGAAACAAAGAAAATACATAAGAAATAACATACAGTCAAGGATTTACAATGATTTACTCGGCATAGTTAATAAATTGTCTTACAAAATCTGGTAATGTCTTTTAGAAATAACTAACAGTATCTCTCACTATCCAGAGAGAATTGGTGTGATAATAACAGCATCTCTCTATCCAGGGGGAATCATTCTGTGATGTCAGTGAGAGATGAACTTGACAGGTGTGAGATGGAAACTGCTCAAGAGAAAACGCACAAAAAAATAAAAAAAAAAATTTTAAAGCAAAATATGATGTTCAGACTTGAAGCAAATGTCTTGATCAAAAACCTTTTTTTTTTAATGAAAAAAACCTCCAGCAGCACTGCATATTCATTCCAGTCAGATCTAGATCTCCTGCTGATGTTGTCATCCAGACTTTCACAGAGGTCGATGAAAGAAGTGGTCACATTTCCTACTTACTGTTTAAGTCTGGCAAGAACCAAGATAAATGAGGAAGCAACACAGCCTGTAATGTGATTGCTGAACAGTATGTGCTGTTCCTGTGTTTAGCATTACTAAGTGAAGTGTTATCTGAAGTATGTTGCTCTTAGAAGGTGCTTCCTGCTTTGTGAGTGTTGGGAATGGCTGATTTGGTGGAATGCTTTTGTCATTTATCAGACAATGTAAACACACAGCACACTGTTTATGAGGTCCCGCTGTGTAACATGTCCGTTCACATGCAGTGTGTTCTGCCCTTGAGAAGTGTGTGTGTGTGTGTGTGTGTGTGTGTGTGTGTGTTCTTCATTGTGTGAATATGCGTATGTACTGTATGTATGTATGTATGAATGTATGTTTGTATGAATGAATGAATGTATTTATGTTTGTATGTATGTATGTATGTATGAATGTATGAATGTATGTATGTATGTATGTATGTATGAATGTATGTATGTATGTATGTATGTATGTATGTATGTATGTATGTATGTATATATAAATGAATGAATGTATTTATGTTTGTATGTATGTATGTATGAATGTTTGTATGTATGAATGTATGTATGTATGTATGTATGTATGTATGAATGTTTGTATGTATGAATGTATGTATGTATGTATGTATGTATGTTTGTATGTATGTATGTATGAATGTTTGTATGTATGAATGTGTGTATGTATGTATGTATGTATGTATGTATGTATGTATGTATGTATGTATGTATGTATGTATGTATGTATGTATGTATGAATGTATGTATGTCAGAGAGACAAGGCTTCTGCTTCCCTTCTATCAAGCTCATCATGTAATCCCTCTGCATTCACCGTGAGGAATAGGAAATGGAAACACTAGCGGTTTACAACATTAAGCCAAGCCTACAGCATCGCTAAAATAGGCCAGTAAATAAAACAATGGATGGATTCCACGTGGAAACATTGAAAACAGAACACATGTACAACAACCCAGAACCAGGAGGGAGGGGGCATTTTCAGCAGATGGGAATCCCGGTTGGCTTACTGTAGCATATGTTGTCGTCTTACTGAACATTTTCTCTGGGAGCTCAAGGCATGACATAAAAAAACAACCTAGCTTTAACAAGCCTCTAGAGATCTCTGCTGCTTGCCTCTCCCAGAAGAGACACCGGAACAGAGACAGAAGTGTTTTGCTCTGTACTAGGACATGCTTTCTACATTGCACTACACTGTGATGATAGATGCTAGCTGCACTTCATCTTGGTTGGCTTCTAATCATGGCTGTATTAATAGAACTTCTAATAGAGCTTCTAATCCTACTGTTGGACAGACTTCCTGTCCGGATACAGGACTGTTGAAATGGCACTGAGGGCGAATAGAGATGAGAGCGTCTAATGAGGCACATAGGTATGGCAGGGCACAAACGTTTGCGGCGAACACAAAGCTAACGGAAAATAGTTTGCTAACGTTCGCTGAATTTGAACGCACCACATGTCTGGGTAGGTAGACGGACTCCTGCCCCTCATCTGGGCCTCGTATCTAAGCCAACCCTACCCAGAACAGGAACCAGAACCACCAGCTAAAGGTTCCCTTACAGTATGTTCCTACGAGACGTCCTCCTCTGTCTGTCAGCAAGGCCACTGCAGGCGTACGAGACCCCCAGCGCCGGGAGCCAGACTGTCACGCTGAATCAACTCAAACTCTACCGCCTTTGTGCATTCAAGTCGTTCACGACAAAATTGTATAACACGCTCTCCACTTAACTTTCACGTTTGACAAATCCAGATTATATATCAGATCAACGGGAGTCAACAGTGGCCAATTATAGTGCATTCCTCCCAGCAGCATGAATACGCTCGTAAAGGAGCAGAAAACGAGCTTTGCGGAGCTAAATGGGTTGGCGTGCGGTTCTATTTGTCTCGTTCAGCAGCAGTGTTGGGGACAGCTGTGACAGAGCGCTACCATGCTAATGATGACATTGCCGTATGGGGGAAGAGGGATTTCTGTCGTGAACTCCTATCACGAGCCATTTATTGGCTGGCTCGTCTCAGCGTATTTATCTTGACGCGAGGCCTTCTTCTGACAGGCTTCCCTTCATGAGAGGGAGAGAGAATCACATGTGATCATAACATGAGTGTACGCATTCGTCAGAAGTTATGGGAGGATGAGAAACATGTAGGGATTTTAGATTGGGTATCAAACATATATTTGACATTAC
>NC_140249.1:23127695-23170195 GCF_949987555.1 Borostomias antarcticus | reverse complement strand
GCAGGGGTCGGCTTCTCTGCCCTTCAAATTTCATTTTGGTGGCAGACAGTCTGATGGGAGACCGTTTCACCCTCACCCACGGACAGCAGTGCTGAGAGTGGGATATTTACATTTCGGTCTGATTCGGCTTCCCGACAAGCATCCAAGGCCAGGAGAGTCATTATGAGTCATATAAATCATTATGTTTTTTAAAAATCTTCCTCAGTACATCACAATACATCTCAATCTCTTTCCAGTTGATGGTACAGGTATGTCGACAATGAACAATCAAATAATCTTATTGAAATGGGTGTGGTTCACACGTCCCAGAGAGCTCAGAGAGAGAGACCAGTCCCAGATAGCAAGCGGATCTGGGCCATATATGGGCCGGAACTAAGCCACAAGGGCCAGATCTGGCCTGTATATGGCCCAGATCCGCTTGCTATCTGGGGTGTGAAGCGTTCTGCCGCATGTCCTGATACTCACACATAATAGATCTTCACCTTTTTTCTCATTTTTTTTGCCTTGTTTACAACAAAGTTGTAGCCGCGTGGCGATGATCAATCTCTCCACACGCAGCCCTGTCCAAACAGACCCGTTTGCTTACACTGAGATTCACTTAAAAACACATTCTGGTATTTATGGCCTGCTGCCTTTAAACACGCCAGCAAATGTGTACTTCCCTTTAGATGATGTTAGGCAAACACTGAGCCGAGCCACCATGGAATGGAGGTACCCTTTACACCGCTGAGAACACACATTTCTCCCTCAGGGATATCTCCTCTCTCCTCTCCTCTCCTCTCCTCTCCTCTCCTCTCCTCTCCTCTCCTCTCCTCTCCTCTCCTCTTCTCTTCTCTTCTCTTCTCTTCTCTTCTCTTCTCTTCTCTTCTCTCCTCTCCTCTCCTCTCCTCTTCTCTTCTCTTCTCTTCTCTTCTCTTCTCTTCTCTTCTCTCCTCTTCTCTCCTCTCCTCTCCTCTTCTCTTCTCTTCTCTTCTCTTCTCTTCTCTCCTCTCCTCTCCTCTCCTCTTCTCTTCTCTTCTCTTCTCTCCTCTTCTCTTCTCTTCTCTTCTCTTCTCTCCTCTTCTCTTCTCTTCTCTTCTCTTCTCTTCTCTTCTCCTCTCTTCTCTTCTCTTCTCTTCTCTCCTCTTCTCTTCTCTTCTCTTCTCTTCTCTTCTTTCAACTACTCTCATCTACTCTTATCCGCTTGCTATCTGGGTTAAACCTGGTCAAACTCCTAGTACATGTGAACCAGATACATATATATATATATTATATATAAGATATTGAATCTTGAGATTGACTCATGAAGGTGCCTCAATAATTCCCCTTCTCATCCCACTAATGCACCTTCTTGTCTTATCAACGCCGCTTAAAAGACACACCCCAGATAGCAAGCGGATCTGGGCCATATATGGGCCCGGAACTAAGCCACAAGGGCCAGATCTGGCCTGTATACGGCCCAGATCCGCTTGCTATCTGGGACAAGACGGAACGATTGAACGTCTTCTATTCCCCGTCTCTCCCTCACAGTAACTACACAGCCCTGGTGGGCGTGTGGATCTACGGGTTCTTCGTCATGGTGTTGCTGGCGCTGGACTTCCTCTACTACTCGGCTATGAACTACGAGGTGTGCCGGGTCTATCTGGAGAAGTGGGGTCTGGGGGGACGCTGGCTGAAGAAGGCCAGGAGCCAGTGGCACCGGCCGGTCCCAGAGGAAGAGGACGCCCAGGTCACGACGTTGAGTCACCATCACCCCCGACACAGCCTGAGAAGAGAGAGCCACAGCCCCACACTGATGCCCTATAACACGTCCACTGCCTGGTGAGTGAGTCATGATCTCACAGTCTCCACAACTCTTTCTCTCTCCCTATTGCTCTGTCTCGCTGCCTCTGTATTTATGTATTTACATATCTTTTTTTCTCATTGGCCTACATCTTGCTGGGTTAAGTGGAATTTCACTGAAGAGAGCAAAAATCCAACAAAAACATCTAATCTCATCCTCCTCCAAACCATTCTTTAGGCTGACAGGACATTTGAACCATTGCTCGACACATACCCTCGCTCACCTGCTCTTATCTCTCTCTCTCTCTCTCTCTCTCCCCCTCTCACACACACACACACACACACACACACACACACACACACACATACAGCAAACTATGCTCACTTACGAGACACACACTCCCTTTCTCTCTTAGACTCTCTCAAAATCACTTCAGTGCAAATGAAAGAAGCCTTTTGAATACATACTGTATGTGCTCAAAATATCCCTGCTTTCAATACTCTGGGAATGCACCCAATACACAGAAAAACTCTTTAAACATCAGGCCAAGTCTGTTCTTTAGCATTTGAAATACTAGTGCAAAGTGTCAATTGAAAATGGACTGCACTTATATAGCGCTTTTATCCAAAGCGCTTCACAATGGCCTCTCATTCACCCAATCACACACCAATGGCGGCAGCTGCCATGCAAGGTGCTAACCTGCTCATTGGGAGCAATTTGGGGTTCAGTCCCCATGTCTTGCCCAATGACACTTCGACGTGTGGACAGTATAAGGTGGGATTTGAACCGTTGACCCTACGATGATTGGATGACCTGCTCTGCCACAGCCGCCCGCCCGAAAACGCCCTTGCCATGACATAGTTGGGTTCCCCCTTCCATTATACCTGTCGTTCTCCGCATCGCTACGCATTTCTGTCTGGGTACTGTATGCCCGTGCCCGACATTTTTATTAAGCCTATTGCTACTGTATGCATTAGACCACACCGTGGCCCTCTACAGGAAAGGACAGAGCAGACTGGTCTTCCTCAGGAGGCTCAGGTCCTTCGACGTACAGCAGGCTTCTGCAGATGTTCTGCAGATGTTGTCTGGGGAGACAACCCAGATAGCAAGCGGATCTGGGCCATATACAGGCCAGATCTGGCCCTTGTGGCTTAGTTCCGGCCCATATATGGCCCAGAATCATTACACATCCGCTTGCTATCTGGGAAACAAACTGGTGACCAACAGCTCTGTTGTCGGGCAACAACCGGATGGTCTGGAGGCAGTGGAGGAGAGGAGGATGAGGGAGAAAATGAAGGTCATCCCGGACGACCTCTACCATCCCCGTGACGAGTTGTGGTAGATGGGGGGCATTTCCGCTACAGGCTCGTCCCTCCCAGGTGCAAAACAGAGCAGTTCAGGCGCTCCTCTGTCCAGCTGTCATCAGACTGTACAACAGTGCCTGAGACTCCGCCCCCTTCCACTCTCAGACCCCCCCACCCCCCTTTTGTCACTTGTCACTTTAGCTACATTGACTAGTTGAAGAGTCAGCAAAGGAACTTTTTTGTGATACCCTGACCAGCTCATAATAAAGCTGTCATCAAGGGCTCGTATCTAGGGACTCGTATCTTAACTCACAATTTCAAATCTTGTTTTTCATGCCTAAAGAGCCCTAAAGCACTAAAAAGTCATGGACCAAGGTTATCATAATTCATGCATGAAAGGGTTAAAGCAATTCTCACTTTAGTCACATCTCGCAACATTTCTGGCGGAAAACACCAGCTGTTCTGTATGACCTTTTAATATCTCTTCAGGCATCTCAAAGCCTCTGCCTTATCCAAACAAGTGGGCCAGGCTATCCTTGGGGACACCTACAGCCTTCAACACCATTTCTGTTCAGCCTTTTCTGGGTAAAACACAATCTAACCTACAAAAGAACAACCAGAATCTTTGGCAGGGAACTAAATATTTCTCAGTTGCAGACTTCACTTTAACGTTACCTTGCTTCCTTTATCACTGAGAGCTACTTCCAAGACAGCCAGAGACTTTCCCTCTGCACCAAACTGTCTCCCCCTGTCCAATGCTTACTTAATAAGGACCGAGATTTGACAGATGGGTCCGTGAGCCAGGCTGGACCAGCAGAACCAAAAAACTGACACAGATCGAGGAGCTTGGACTTCCTGAGGGGATACTTCAATGATCCTGGCGGATAAATGTCTTGTCTAAGTGGGGACATGTCCACCAAGGCACCTCGTTAGACAGAGCATCAGTTCAGCCTGAGAGGACGCATCCATCTCATACAGGACAGCTCGACCTTAACAGGCAGAATGCTATCTTGACACAGAACATGGTGTTTATAAAAATCTAGTGGAATTGGGGCAGATTAATATACTCATAGCAAAGCGTGAAGGTTAGAGCTAAAGCCTGAAGTCTCGATGGTACCTCTTAACCTAGTACCTATTATTAACTTGATAGTACCTCGTAACTATTGGTCTAATGGGTGATTAATGCTTTGTATTGTGACTTCTAATATTCAGTGGCAGTATGAGATTCGCAGTGATATCGTCATTTTGTTCTGAAAATAGATTTTATATTGTCTTTATTGCATTTGTTTAGACTATGTCTCACAAAGAGCACGACAAATGTGCTTCTAGTAGACATGGACAATTTCAGTAAACAAGATTATATTCACAAACTAAAGCTATTCTGGTAAGCATTCATATTGTTTATTAATGGAAATGACAGATAGAGTTCAAGGTGACTCTTCGGTCATAACCAGTCACTGGGCAGGAAGAGGGTCATGTGTTACTCACACTGATAAATGTTACACAGGAAATGTTATTTCACTCATTGCGTCTGAGTAAATTATCCTTATTTCTCTCTAAAAACCTTTTTAGCGGTTGTGATTCAACAGTGTTCCACCTCTGTTGCCTCCATAGAAACAGCACAAACAATGTGTCATCGCCTTGAGAGTTTATGAAAGGGATGCAGCCTTGTCCCCAGAGAGGATTCTGGGTAATGGCTGAGAATAGTGGGCTTCCTCAGTGGGACATCTGTTGGGCCAATAAACAAACAGAGATAGGGATGTTGTCTGTATATTGTGATATTGTCTGTTGTTCAGCGCACTCAAGTTGAGGCTATTTTAATTTTAATTCCGTTGTACCTTGGCACAATGACAATAAAGACATTCTATTCTATTCTATTCTGTTTTATTTTATTTTATTTTATTTTATTTTATTTTATTCTATTCTATTCTATTCTATTCTATTCTATTCTATTCTATTCTATTCTATTCTATTCTATTCTATTCTATTCTATCACGTCCCCAAACTGGACGATCGTCATAAAACAGTACTCCAGAGGAAGTATAAGAGCATCTCTCCAATGTTCCATTTCTTCTCCAAAATGGCTGCCTGGTGACCTCATGTGTGAGAGCGTGGTTTAGCGTGATGCTGCCCTGAGAAGGCTGGCATGGGCAGCTGCAGACAGGCGTGGGTGAGTTGGGCGCTTGGTGTGGGCGAGTTGTGCGTTTGGTGTGGGTGAGTTGTGAGTTGTGTGCTTGGTGTGGGTGAGTTGTGTGCTTGGTGTGGGTGAGTTGTGTGCTTGAGTGGGTGAGTTCTGCGCTTGGCGTGGGTGAGTTGTGTGCTTGGTGTGGGTGAGTTGTGTGCTTGGTGTGGGTGAGTTGTGTGCTTGGCGTGGGTGAGTTGTGTGCTTGGCGTGGGTGAGTTGGGCGCTTTGTGTGGGTGAGTTGTGTGCTTGGCGTGGGTGAGTTGTGTGCTTGGCGTGGGTGAGTTGGGCGCTTGGTGTGGGTGAGTTGTGCGCTTGGCGTGGGTCGTCATGGGAAACTCTTATTACTTTTTCTCTGCATCCCTTTTATTAAACTCTGCTCTTCAGGTTTTCAACTCAATCTGAACAAACAAACAAAACTTCAATATGTAGCCGACTGAAATGTAGGGGTGTCTTGGCATAGATGAGCGAGTCGCTCTGCCAAGTTGAATGTTGTTTTTCTCATCATCCATCTTGTCAGACAACCCTGAACCCTGATCTCATAGGTCGAAAAATAGATCATATAAATGCGAAGACCCCCAAAAATATCCTTGCAGAGAACCGCTATAACAGAGGTCCCATTAGATTAATGATAGCAGACTGTGCCAATGCCAGTGCCAAGCCAATGGTTGACTGATCGCCGTCTTGACTGCTAAAAATGTGAAAGTCTGGCTAAAGCGTCCGACCATGCTAATGCTAGCCCCCTGTGTCCCAGGGATGACGCCCTCCCTCCCGGCAGTGTGCATCATCCAGGGATGACGCCCTCCCCCCAGGCAGTGTGCATCAGCTCCCATCTCTGGGCGAGAGAGAGACGACCTGAATTCAGTTGTAAGGCAGAGGAAGCCTCGTCTATTCTTAGTGTTGCTCGTTGTATTCCACGTGTACCCATGCTGATACCCCCATGCCCCAGAGCGCCAGAATACAGGAACTGAGCCGGAGTTAGGATGTGGGATGAGTGTTTACAAAAATAGCAAATAGGCCTAGAGTTCTGGCTCGGCATGTCGCCTGGAAAGTGAAAAATGAAAGTAAAAGCTGGTCTTTCTCGTTTGTTTTGGTGGAATTTGGTTTGTATTGATTTGATGTATTGTATATCATGTACTTATTTGTAGGTTATGTCCCTAGTTGTTTATGTTGAAACTATCTGTCTGGCCAGGACTCCATGGAAGAAGAGATCCTGTATCTCAATGGGACATCTCCTGGATAAATAAAGCATAAATAAAGTAAAAACATTATAATAATTAAGAGACCCACTGTACATTACATTACTACTGTACATGTGTGTACACACACGCGAGAGCGAGAAAAAAAGTGGGCAGCACACGCGACTACGGCAAGCACACCAGGACACATGAAGATTTCCACGGTGATAATCAGCCGTTCACTTGGCTCAGATTCACGCCGGTCCTCGCGCTGCGCTGCCTATCGGATACCTCGTCACGGTCAGTCATCGCCGGAACCGTCCAAACAAGGTGGCATCCCTCCCCACTTTCAGAGGACTTGACAGAGAGCCATTACCAGTGAATTTCCATTAGGGCTCCGGTGACTCAGCTGTCTTATCAGCCGGTCTGTCGCCCCCGACTCGCTTGCGTGACAGAATGCAATCATGTCTCTGTCAACCATATGTCAGTTTCATGGCTTTGGTCAGCGCCGACCACAGCCGTACTGTACCTCCCCACCTGACTGTCGCCCTGCCAGGACGATAACACCCCGGTGTGATCTGGATAGCATAGTGCCAGATTCTGCAAAATTACCTGGAACTTCAAACGGCTTTGATGTTTGTTTTTTTTTGCCACCAAGTGTAATCAAAGTCTAGATCCATCTCCTGCATACAGAACTATATTTTTTGTAAATCTTTGAAGCAGAACTAGGAGTATTTTTTGTTTCAGTAAAAGGCCTGGTAATGATGGCATCACACCTGCCCAGGCTACAACATGTCCAGACCTTGTCTAATTACAGTGCAGCAGGTGGTGTGAGATAATTACAGTACCATCACACAAACAACCGTTTTCTCATATAGTTCTTCTACTGTATATGATGAGGGAAAGCATAGTGAGAAATGGCTACAGATTTCTTCCCATTTTTTTATCTTTTTATTTTGATTCCCTTCTTTTCACTCTTGCTCGTATGATAAAATCCAATGTATATATATCTGCCCAGATAGCAAGCGGATCTGGGCCATATCCAGGCCAGATCTGGCCCTTGTGGCTTAGTTCCGGCCCATATATGGCCCAGAATCATTACACATCCGCTTGCTATCTGGGTGGGTATATACTGTAAAAGTAAAGTTGAGGTCCGCACACAGCTACTCCACAGGGCTATTTATTGGGTAAAAGGTGACAACGTTTCGACCCGTGTGGGTCTTCGTCAGGTGATGTTTGTCACTGCCCCAGCCCCTTAAATAGGGTTCCCCTAAATTTAAGGGATCCACCCCAGATAGTTCCTGTGGAGTAGCTGTGTGCGAACCTCAACTTTACTTTATCAGATGTCATTTTGTCCTGCACCAGCGTGGTGGATGTGCTTGGCATACATTTTATTGTATTTCATTGGGTGTATACAGTACAGTAGCAATGTGTACTGCAGGACTGCTCAAGCTGATGACGCCTGCCTACTGTATACAGTATGTGTGTCTAAGTGTCGTTGGGCTGGGTACGCTCTGTGCTGTATCTATTCTAATACCTCTTTCTGTGTTTGGGCAGAGTGCTGTCAGCAGACGGGCGAGAGGGAGCAGCCATGCTGGATTTGCCGCTGAGGAGGATTCGGGCTCGGATAGAGACACCTGTCTCTGGATCGTTGACACAGCACCATAGTTGGGCTGGCCCTGCTCGGGTCGCTAGCCTATCGCAGCCCTGGACACTGACTACACCGCACCTTCTCTCAGTACCAGTACCGCTGCTGGACTTCTAGAACCAGACTGAGGGCGTTAGAACCCCCCCGTGGCTACGGGAACCGTAGAGGAGGACCAAAGTGCTGTTACCCCAACAGCAACAGTGAAGGAACGACAGACCCATCTGTTCATAGGCACTAGAAAATGCACTGAGATGGAATCAGCATTTCCAACAGCAAACCTGTTCTGAACTGGATGGGACAGCTGTTTCTGAAACACATTTCTAGGTGTTGATCACACTGCTGTGTTGGGTTTGTTTTCCGTAGCAATTAGAAGCAGTTGTGGCTTTTATCTGTTGGTGATTTATTTATGTGAACTGGTCAGGGAACGCTGTGAGATGAGAGATTGATATTTGGATCACAGTGATGGGAGTCACAGTGGCGCGTTGATGCTGAGCATCTCACTAATGTTGTGTGTTCTAGAAATGTTGTTGAAACCACAGACAGTGTTGTCGGCCCCTGTGTTTTAGGTTTTTTGATACTTGATCGTCATCAAGAATATTGATGAATGAGCACTAAACCAACAAAGATACTATAATAGATATAGTAATACGGCCTACTGTAACCCAGATAGCAATCTGGGCCATATATGGGCCGGAACTAAGCCACAAGGGCCAGATCTGGCCTGTATATGGCCCAGATCCGCTTGCTATCTGGGAATGGAGTACTTTAATACATTTACAGTAGTAATACAGGCTTCTGTTTAATAGGTACAGAATAAATGCCATATTACACTATCAAACACAGGAAGACATTCATCCATTTTGTCTCAGTTAAGTTGAATGAAGGGCTCAGTGAGCATGAATCAGGATGCTTCAGTAATAGCAAAGTATTCATTTTCAGAAAAGTGGTTTTAATAAATAATTATTCATAAATAAACAAGAAATTACTTCCTACTGTATGACCATGGCAAACAGATGTCCAATCCGTGTCCAGGCTGGGGGCAAAAGAGAGGGTGTGTTATATGGCGAATATACCACGGGTTGTGATGCGGTCATACCAGTACAACCTGTGGTATATTGGCCATATACCACAATCCTCGAGTGAGTTATTGCTTTTATACAACGGTTACATCATTTGGAAACATTTTTGGGATAAATACCGACTATTTCAGTGTCTTAATATCAATTTTACTGAACTCTACCAAGAGAGGTAGTTCATAAAACTATTACGTTACTATGGAGTTTCAAAGCGACGAACAATGAGCCCTAGCAACCAAACTAATGCTCCTGAGCAACCTAGCTAGCCATGAACGAAGTGTAGCCTACCTTTGCTGTGCAACTGCAAGTTGCAAAAGTGGTGACGATAAACCCCTACGACCCATTATTGTGCTTAATTCACGGGTAGCACATCCTGTCAGGTAGGAAATGTCTAAATGTCTACCAACATGTCCTACCTGACAAGATGCGCTACCCATGAATTAAACATAATATAATAGGTCATCCCAAGGAGGAAGGCCAACCTTTCAGAACACCGGATCTGGCCCAATAATGGCTGTCAGATGTGGCTAGGTTTTGGGTGTGTGAACTTGGGCCGATTGTGGCCACGAATTGGCACATTTTTCTTTTTGAATGAAATGTATTTATTGTACTTTGAGTGTCGTACAACCCGAATCTAGTGTTTTCTCAGACACTGACAGGGCAGTTCCTCCAGGAAATATGATATACAATGTGTAATTCCATAGCAACGTGATTTAGCACTGAGGTTCTGTAATGAAAGTCAGCAGTAAGCAAAGCATAAGTAACACATTTCATTTTTAATGTAGAAAATGTGAGTAAATGGCACATATATTTTGTCTTTGGCAAGTGGCCTTGGTATAAGTGGGATAATACACTCCAAGGTCTGCTGTCATCGAATAAATCTTCGCGTAGTAAAAACTCGGCTTCACCTCGCGGGGTTATTAGCCTCTGGTTATTAGCTCCAGCGTCGTGCATTATGTTTCAATAACAGCACACCTCGTCGTGTATTATCCCTTACATATACAATGGCTCTTAACCAATCAGATTGCAAGGTCAGAACTACCCGTTGTATAAATATATATATACTGTTCTATATAAACACCTTTCACCGTCAGCAATAATGTACAGCATTCGGCTCCATTAGGGGACTCAGGCCAGATGAGCACGCGGAATCACTGATGGGCAGAGCAGAAGCTCTCTGTGGTGAAATATTGAATATGAAAGTGAAGTCTATGGAATAGTTTTCAGGATAACGAACTCATATTTTATATCAAGGCCCTCCTTCTCCCTGTTAGCTGTGCTGTGAGAGAGCCGACAAAGTAATCATGTTAAGTGCAAAGAATAGGTGTTACCTCATAGTGAATCCTGCCCAGTTCTTAACTAATTGCTGACACATATAGTGCTTTCTGATTGGTCCATAGAGATGGGAGGGGGGGTGGCATGGCAGGGGAAGGCCGCCCCAGACTCTGGTTAAGTAGATAAGATAGAGGTGGCAGGGACCTGCACTCTGGCAGCTGCGCTGATAATACGTGAACAGAATTCCCGACCAGGCCAGTTCACTGCATTGCCCTTGGGGAGGGCCAAGAGAGAGAAACCATAAATGGAGTTATTGGGACCAGCAGATAACTCCTGAGCAGACAGGAGAAGCTGGCTTATAGCATAACCTCCACCCCCCAAAAAAGAAAAAGTGTTTGTCATTGCTTTAACTGAAGACAGGTGGGTTCCAAAACGACACTGAATCTGGAAAACTCAACTGAAATATACCCACTTTAAAATCTGCTCTTACACATGTTCCCAGTCAGTGTCAGCAGGTGAGAGTAAGTTGATCCCATGAACAATATAATTGCAAGTTTGCTACAGTGGCCTCCTACCACCCCAGTAGATGTTCCAAACCCAGAAACAATTGGCCTGGTAGAGCAGTGGTGAAGCTAAATTTCACCCTCTCTCTCTCTCTCTCTCTCTCTCCCTCCCTCTCTCTCTCTCTCTCTCTCCCTCCCTCCCTCCATCTGTCTCTCTCCCTTCCCTCTCTTTCTCTCCCTCTCTCTCTCCCTTCCTCTCTCTCTTTCTCCCTCCCTCCATCTCTCTCTCTCCCTCCCTCTTTCTGTCTCTCCCTTCCCTCTCTTTCTCTCCCTCTCCCTTCCCTCTCTCTCTCCCTTCCTCCCTCCCCTGAAAGAGGAAGAGTAGCGAGCAGAGAGGAGCAGGAATTTGAAACATCTGCTGCAGGACAAAGGGGATTTAATTGGACCTCAATGCGGGGGAACAGATATGGCCTCCTCTGGAGCGGCCTAGGGCGCAGTACGCACTGCTATAATAGACTAGTAATAAGAGAGTTCCCTTCCCGGCGCCGACATGCACGATCAGCTAGTAGTAACCCCCCCCAGGGGGAACCCTGCCTCCTAAAACTTTCACTCAGAGCCAGGCAACCATCGGTGAAATTAAATTCTCAGTCAATTTGACAGGATACAACAATGAAGTCCTTGTTAAAAAGCAACCTTGGCATCACTTCCTTCTGAGACGTTTACACCTTCGATTGGGATGTTTTACCGTCAGCTGAGTCTCAACTTGGGGGCGTGGTAAATGGATGTAATCCTTGCCTTTGGGATCAGTCGATAGGTCTGTTTCAGTGTCCAGGTTGTAACGGTAACAGTTGCCTTAGATACGTCCATCTGTACTGTACACCAAAAAAAGCTTTGTTGTGGTTGGTACTCTGTAGTGATGACGATGATGACGATGATGATGATGATGATGATGATGATGACACCACGTTCTGTCTATGTACTGTAGGGCCACTAGATAGAATGTACAGTACAGTTTTGAGTGAAATTGTTCTTGCACATGTTGACTTTGTATTGTTACAACGAGGACAAAATAAAGTTTTATCTTTTCCAGTGTTCAACGTCCTGTATGTGCTGTTCCTTGAGATTCTAAAATCCGGAGAAACGTTGTAAATCTTTCCGCCAAGCGCATCATAAAGAGAGGAGGCGTGTGGAGCATTGTGTCAAAGTAATGGCTTCCTGCCACCATGAACCCACTGACTCATCTGTCCGTGTCCAAGACCTGGACAGACTAAAAACAACAGATCCACCCCAGATAGCAAGCGGATCTGGGCCATATATGGGCCGGAACTAAGCCACAAGGGCCAGATCTGGCCTGTATATGGCCCAGATCCGCTTGCTATCTGGGACGACAGGGATGGAACAAGCTACAGACACAGACAGCGTGTCACGCCCAGGGGCGTGGATCCTGGGGGGGTCAGGGGGGACATGCCCCCCCCCTCCCCAATATTTGAGATCATTAAAATTGTCCCCCGCAATATTTAGATTGGGGTTGTAGCATTCAAATGACCATACAGCCGTGTAGGAAGATGTCCCCCCCCAAAAAAAAATACTCTTGCAAAATTTCAATGTAAATGTCCCCCCCCCAAAGTTGGATACAGATCCCCGCCACCGGTCACACCTAAAGACCTTCTAAGTCAAAATCCTGCCATCGCTGGAGCATGGCAAAGGCAACTGCATCCAAGAACGTATCAAGGTTTGTTAGCAAGTCAGATAGCAAGCGGATCTGGGCCATATACAGTTCTCTGTACATTGTTCTCTGTAAAGCGCATTGTGTTGCCTCTGGGTATGAAATGCGCTATACAAATAAAGCTTTGACTGATTGATTGATCTGGCCCTTGTGGCTTAGTTCCGGCCCATATATGGCCCAGATCCGCTTGCTATCTGGGCCACCTTCTGAGCTTTTTGTAACAAGCTCTCTCTCCCAAGTTCTCTCCCATCCATCAATCTCTCTCTCCACCACTCTCATCATTCATATCCACCTCCTTCTGTTGCCTTCCCGAGGACCCTTCTGTTTGATTGCTGAGATACTGTGCAGCTGCAGCGCCGTATGAAGGAGGGCAGAGAGAGATTGTAAAGAATGGGACATGAATTGCTGTCATTCATCAACATGGAAGAGCTATTGTCTGGGTGTCCATTTCCAGCCGTTACAGCCAGCATTCACCTATTAAAACCTCACGATACCTGTATTAAAACCTCATTATACCACATACCTCTATGTGATTGCATTAAAACCTCATTATACCCCATACCTCTATGTGGCTGTATTAAAACCTCATTATACCCTATACCTCTATGTGATTGCATTAAAACCTCATTATACCCCATACCTCTATGTGATTTCATTAAAACCTAATTATACCCCATACCTCTATGTGATTGCATTAAAACCTCATTATACCCCATACCTCTATGTGATTGCATTAAAACCTCATTATACCCCATACCTCTATGTGATTGTATTAAAACCTCATTATACCCCATACCTCTGTGATTGTATTAAAACCTTCAATACTTTACAAAACTGGCTTGCAGCCAACAAAGTAGTACTGAACAAAACAAAATCACATATTACATTATTCGGAACATGCCATAACCTTACCACAAAAGTCAGTAACATATCATACAATGTAAAATGTCTAGATGGTACATCGCTGCTTAAAGCCGAACACACAAAATACCTGGGAGTACCCAGATAGCAAGCGGATCTGGGCCGTATATGGGCCGGAACTAAGCCACAAGGGCCAGATCTGGCCTGTATATGGCCCAGATCCGCTTGCTATCTTGAGTATGGCTGGACCCTGAACTCATCTTCAAATATCACATCAGCCAGATTATCAAGAAAGTAAATTTTAGTTTAGGGACCCTGTTTAGATCTAAGCATTGCTTTTCCTTCCATGTAAAAAAAAACTACTGGTTCTACAACTCATCCAATACTTGATTATGCTGATATATATTATGATATATATTATATTATATACAGATTATGCTGTTGTCAATCAGGCTTCTTCTTCTACTACTCGTTCACCTCTCAACACAGTCTATAACAGAATATGTCCATTTGCTCTCTCGTGTCCTTTCACTACTCATCATTGCATAATGTATGAAACACTTAATTGGCCCTCTGTTACGTTAAGAAGACAGTTTCACTGGCTGCACTTTATTTTTTAAATGTATTCACTTTCATTTCCTTCCATATTTCAAACAATTAATGATCCCATTTTCTTCCAGTCACCAACTCAGACACACTTTACAGCTCTTACTGTCTGTTCCAAATGGTAAGAACTGCACAAGCATACGTCCTTAATGAATTGATCTTGCTTTCTGTTCTTACTGTCACCAACACACTTGATCCTCTCTAATTGTTGTCCTCTTAGTTCTGAAGTAATCTCTTGTCTTGTGTGCGTAATTGTTTACCTCTTGTGTGTATGCCTTAGTTAGTTTGCTGTTCTTGTCGGTTAGTTATTGTCTTATGTACTACTGTGGTTGTTGAGTGTTAAATGTTACCTATTGTCACTGTATTGTGGATATGGACCCCCTCGAAAACCAGATGACTCATCTCAAGGGGTTATTCCAAATAAAATTTCACAAAAAAAACCTCATTATACCCCATACCTCTATGTGGCTGTATTAAAACCTCATTATACCCTATACCTCTATGTGGCTGTATTAAAACCTCATTATACCCTATACCTCTATGTGGCTGTATTAAAACCTCATTATACCCCATACCTCTATGCGGCTGTATTAAAACCTCATTATACCCCATACCTCTATGTGGCTGTATTAAAACCTCATTATACCCCATTATTCCTCTTCTCCTGAAGTCCACAATCATCTCCTTTATCTTGCTAATGTTTAGAGTCAGGTTGTTGTCTTGACGCCATGTTACCAGGTCTGACGCCTCCTGGAGGAAGGCTGATGCAGATGAGTCATTGGGGGAGATCAGGCCTATCCCTGCGGTGTCATCCACAAACTTTGACCGATTCCAATCGATTGCTGCTATGCTTGGCTGAGCAGTCGTAGGTGGACAGTGAAAACAGCCTGGGGCTCAGGCAGCAGCCTTGTGGGACACCCATGCTGATGTTCAGTGTGGATGAGGTGCTGCTGCCTGTTCTCACCACCTGTGGTCTGTCCGTGAGGAAGTCCAGGGTCCAGTTGCATAAGGAGCTGCTCAGGCCGACACCGCTCAGCTTCAGGACCAGGTTGATGGGGCCGTTGAAGGTAGTCAACGAATAGCATCCTGAATGTTTGTTTTTATCCAGGTGTTCCAGCGCAAAGTGTCGGGCCAGTGTGATGGCATCATCCACGGACCTGTTGGTTCTGTAAACAGACTGGTGCGGGTCTAGTGAGTCTGGGATGATGGTGTCGATGTGTTTCATCGCTAGTTTCTCCATGTACTTTATGACCGCTGGAGTGCCGCTGGCCGGTATCATACCCCATGTGGTTCTATTAAAACCTCATTATACCCCATAACTCTATGCGGTTGGGTTCACCTATTAAAACCTCATTATACCCCATACCTGTCTGTCTGTCTGTCTGTCTGTCTGTCTGTCTGTCTGTCTGTCTGTCTGTCTGTCTGTCTATCTATCTATCTGTCTATTGAGCTGTAATGAACAAATAGCTGAACATCAGCAGTGAAGCAGAACAAATTATTCTCCTACCTAACACACTCAGACATTCAGCAAACAGCTCAGTAATCATGTCTGGGAGCAGATTTTGTATTTCCGTGAGAGAATAATGAAGCCAATAAAGCAATGACAGATAATGGATATTATCATTCAAATACAATATGTAAGAAATGCCAGTCTCCTGGCACTTTGAAAAACAGGAGCTGAGGAAATGATATCTGGTTTGAACAGTGCTGACGGTCGAGCCTCAGAAGCAGGATGCGTAGTTTTAGGGTTAGTCATGGAATGAAAGATCTCAGTCAAGTGACTTATCAGACATCTCTTCATCTCACCCCTCTCATCCCCCTCTCATTTGCCTCTGTGTCTCTTAAACAGGAAGTAGAGGACCTTCAGGGTGGCTGATATCTCCTGGGAGACGATGTCTGTTAGAGATACAAAGAGAGTCATTTAGTGACTATCTATTATACAACATCACTTGCAGCCAGCGGAGCTTTGATAATGCAGGTGTGCTTTTACTGACTGTCGACTTCAGTTAACATTATAAAAGCCTACTTAACTGGCCACAAATCAGGAACAAAACACAACATTTATCAATTAGAGGGTGAGATAAAAACCAACAATAGCACTCTTCCCTGTGTGGGGCACTCACTAATTAAATGAATGTGCCATTAAGATTGACTTCAGTGCTAGCTAACCTAATTAATGCACACGGAAGGTGTGCGTGTAGGCTAGTCTTAGTGGGATTCAGATTTAATTACCCAGTAATTAAAAGGATGCTAAAAAACAAATTTAATTAGTCAGTCACCCTTGGGTCAAATAAATTGTTGAATTTCAACCATTAAGTGTTACCACCTTGAATTAAGGGTAAGATAAATTATGTAGCGTGCGTGTGTGTGTGTGTGTGTGTGTGTACACACAGCGTAATACACTGAGCATCTCCTTGTGAGTCTTCCTCAGAGCCAGTCTAAATGAACAGACTCAGCCAATCATCCAGAGCGATAACCATCTGAGCAGAGTTCATATTCATTAATATTCCACAGCTGCATCACAACTCATCTCTGCCTACAAAACACATTCATATTCACACCAGCAGCAAAGCATCTCAAATCCTTCCTCTCACTTGATGTACGAACAGTGTGGCACACAACTATCAACTCGTTAAATGCCTTTGATGCAGGAAATCTTCTGAATTAGCTGACATTACAGTCTCTGAGCAACTTTCTGTGCTGTGGAAACTGCTGCAGAGTGCAATTTGGGTTATAAGCATTGCTCATATTCCAAAGAAATCTATTTAAAAGGATATTCTAGCATTTCTGAGCTAGGGGCTCATTTTCAACTTACCTGTGATGTTTTTGACTGATTAAGCTCATTTTCAGTTAATTCCATGCTGTAGATAGCTTTGGGTCGTTCTAATTTCCACTAGTGGCTAATGCTAGTGCAACACAATGAAGTCACGTTAGCCTGTCCCAAAAAAAACACCACCAAACGTACCCAAAAACCAATTAAATATAAGTAAAGTCTCTCGGGGATTCTTTTGTCTATTCCCCACCCGTTTTGAATTCAAACTATCGTGTAATCCGTTCTGGTTTGGGGACCTATATTTTTGTCTGAGTGAGCATGCGGAGTAACACTACAAGTTGCCTGGGTCACACTTTACAATAAGGGTCACAAAAAACATGAGTTAACTGTTAACTAATGCTTATTTAGGGTTAGGTTAGGTTAGTTAATGAATACCTTAGTTAAGGTTAGGGTTAGGTGAGTTAACCTTAGTTAACATAAATAACATTAGTAAATGGTTAATAGAGACATTAGCTGTTACTTAATGCTTAATAATGCATTAACTAACGCTTATTAATGTACCCTTATTGTAAAGTGTTACCGTTGCCTGGATACGGTCAGTACATCAGTTGTTAGTTACAATAGGCACGTTCCACATAGAAAGGGATATGTCTGACTTTGAAGAGGATGATGACGAGTTCAGTTTTTCTGGCAAAGCTTACCAGTTTGAACCAGAATATACTATATCACAAGGTATCTAATAGATTATGTAATAATATAGCACTAATAGACAGTTGCTTATAGAGACACCATCATAAGTAACTAGTCTTTTTTTACTCCACTATTCAATCCGTACAATATAGCAAATCTGCTCCAAATAGGTTATTCTAGAATAACTCAGTACATGCAAGCATAGCCTACTGTAGCAGTTGATCATGTGGGCAATCATTCAGAGCTAGTACTGTATGCCTACCTGTTGTTCATTTGTTGTTGGTGGTGAACTAAGGCGATGGCACAGCTGTGTTCTTCAGTGTATGCATGTCTGTCCCATGTGGAAAGACTTTCACATAGTGATAGTGGAGTGTTTTTAGCCTGGATAGTGGAGTGTTTTTAGCCTGGATAGTGGAGTGTTTTTAGCCTGGATAGTGGAGTGTTTTTAGCCTGGATAGTGGAGTGTTTTTAGCCTGGATAGTGGAGTGTTTTTAGCCTGGATAGTGGAGTGTTTTTAGCCTGGATAGTGGAGTTTTTTTAGCCTGGATAGTGGAGTGTTTTTAGCCTGGATAGTGGAGTGTTTTTAGCCTGGATAGTGGAGTTTTTTTAGCCTGGATAGTGGAGTGTTTTTAGCCTGGATAGTGGAGTGTTTTTAGCCTGGATAGTGGAGTGTTTTTAGCCTGGATAGTGGAGTTTTTTTAGCCTGGATAGTGGAGTGTTTTTAGCCTGGATAGTGGAGTGTTTTTAGCCTGGATAGTGGAGTTTTTTTAGCCTGGATAGTGGAGTGTTTTTAGCCTGGATAGTGGAGTGTTTTTAGCCTGGATAGTGGAGTGTTTTTAGCCTGGATAGTGGAGTGTTTTTAGCCTGGATAGCGGAGTGTTTTTAGCCTGGATAGCGGAGTGTTTTTAGCCTGGATAGTGGAGTGTTTTTAGCCTGGATAGTGGAGTGTTTTTAGCCTGGATAGTGGAGTGTTTTTAGCCTGGATAGTGGAGTGTTCACATCCATACGAAGAGCAACAAACCACAGCTCTTTTCTTACCGGATCGTTCAATGGAAATTTGTGAAAGCTCTGTGTTGTCCATTTCTTGTGCTTATTTTGACAACCTGGATATGCACAAGACATTTTCTTATTTCTCAAGAGTGTTTAGCAAGCTGGATCACTTTCTGTTTCACACGCCTGCTCATGCTCGCACTTTGTTGACATTGACAAGCTCCATGCTGGCTCTAGACTGATCTAACTGAGTGTTACTCCACCTGAAGATGCACAGACAGAAATATAAGTTCCACAAACCAGAACGGATTACACGATAGTTTGAATTCAAAACGGATGGTAAACAGAAAACAAAAGAATCCCAGAGAGACTTTACTCATATTTAATTTGTTTTTGGGTGCGTTTGGGTGTTTGGGGGTATTTTTTTGGACAGGCTAACGTGACTTCATTTTGTTGCACTAGCATCAGCCACCAGTGGAAATCGGAACGACCCAAAGCTATCTACAGCATGGAATTAACTGAAAATGATCTCCATTAGTCAAAAACATCATAGGTAAGTCGAAAATGAAGCCTGAGTTAAAAAAATCCAGAATATCCCTTTAATACTTCAATGGTCTCACCATACAATTGCACTTTGAGAAGAGCCATTTGGGTGAGTGTTGATGAGCATTATTCAGTGTACAGCAGAAGGTCCATGCTAGGACCATAAACCCTTACTGCTACAGTGTCAACACACTTACCTTGGGGGTCAACGTTGGACACCTGTAGGTCGATATCCTTCATGATATCCAGCGCCAGGGTCACGTTGTGTAGCTAGACCAGAGGGAGATACGTCATTCACAACAGAACAAGACCCCATCAGAAAAACTGCACCGTTCCCAGATAGCAAGCGGATGTGTAATGATTCTGGGCCATATATGGGCCGGAACAAAGCCACAAGGGCCAGATCTGGCCTGGATATGGCCCAGATCTGGGTTGCTCAGGCAGCTTAAACACATTGGAGTAAGAGACACTGGCCATGCAACATAGAAGCCACACAATAACAAGGAGCCTCAAGTCAACGTTATAGCACTTTTCAGTGGAGTAGGCGTCGTCACAGTATCCTAAATATTCCCATATGAAACTCAGTGTTCAGTAGAGATGTGTTAGGGATGCTCACCATCTCGGTCTGGTTGCCAGGGGTGAGGTGAAAGTCATGGAGCGGAACAAAGAACCCCTCCAACTGGCCTATCAGCAAGAGAAGAATCACGCCATCTGCAAACTAAACAGGAAGAGAGCACCAGCAGTTGGATCTCATCCAGCCAGTCTAATGCGATGGTACCGATCGATACCTTTTCATTTTCACCAGTGTTACAGTGAGGGATCGATATAGAAAGCAGACTGTACGGCAACTTCAACATAGATTGAGAAATACAATATACAGTAAAGAATCTCTATTCTAACTTACCTGTTTCTCCAAGTCGGTCACCTGTACTCCCAGGTTTGATATGCTTTCGTTGACAAAGTGCAAGATGGCCTGAAAATAGACCAACCACTGTATGAACGTACACTATGAGTGTTACAGCCATTTTCATTGAATATTTATGGTTTATGTTTTGAGGTATGGTCTTGGATGAGTGATGGTTTTGTGTTATTGTTGTTTGTTTTGTTTCATGTGCCTAATGTCCTTTTGAGTTGGATTCCTGAGGACAGGATAGAGAGGTCAAGGGGTGTGTCTATATAGGACAAGGGGAAGTTGAATTGGGTAGGCCAAGGTGAAAGAGAGGAGTGTGGTTCAACACCTTAATTTGACCATACTCTCCGTATCTGTATTAGAACATTGTTTTTTGTAAGTTTATTTTTGGACGAATATCGAAAACTATGGATTTGGAACAATAAATAAATTTTCTTTGCAACGACTACAGAGCGAGAGAGGTGCGTCATTTAAGCCAAGCTCCTAACATTTCTCCCGGGCATGGAACAATGGACTATGGATAATCAGCACAAACAATGAGCTTATATGTTCCACCAGATACAGTAGGAGTGTTCCAAGATGGCTGAAGAACTCCAGTATCATTAACCTGTATGCTACTTGCTAGATGATGAAGAACACATTCCCATTTCTAGAAATGGCGTTCAGAGAGCACAGACCCCATGAGGGCATTTTGTGGTTCTGTGCGCGTGCATAAGTTTGGCAGGACATGTTTGGTGTTGCTGCATTCATTAGGTTAAGTGCTTTATGCCACTCCAAACCCTGACCTCTGACCTCTGACCTTCCCATGTCCAGATAGAGCTGTTTAACCTCCCACCCCCTTCCCCATTGGCTGGAGGGAATTTTTCACTCCTGGGCCGAATTTGAAAAAATGAATGGAGGTGAATGGGTGTTTGGGCGGCTCTGTGGTCTCAGCTGGCGGGGGGGGGGGGTTCGATGCACTCCCGGCTCCCCCCCCCCCGCACACCCCAGTCCAAACCTGGTGTCTCTAATGCCCTCACACAGGGAGCTAGCTTCACTCTAAGTTTTGTTTAAATCTGTGGATCCGCCCAATGATTCGGATCCGCTAAATATAACGGGTTCTAAGTTGGTCCATGCTGCACTCCTGCACTGTGTTTCATGACAATCAGTCTGACAGTTTTTGTGTAATCCTGCCAACAAATAAATAAACCAACCAACCAACCAACCAATGAGCAGACGCCACCGAAAACATTACCTCTCTTTCGCTGGGGCAGAGGTAAAGATGAGTCAGATACAGCTTTACAGAACATGGTGTATAATATTACTATATTAATATAATACTAATACTCATATCACCTCCTTAACTGTGTTGACCGTGTCAGGGTCCAGCTGCAACAGCTTCTCAATGGGGTCTTCCTCTGGTTGGAAAGCCAGGGAGAACAGTGAGCCGAGGTATGATGGTGATTCTAGGCTGCCACTTCAGAAAGGTCACAAGCTTGACCCCTAACTTGTACTTACGCCCGGAGCTGCTCTGCGAATCTGTGGGATTGCTATTGAAAAAGCAAGCAGATCAGAGTCAATACGCTGTGCGAAGTGCATTGAATAATCATTTTTATAAGTGGCAATTTACAAACCTTTCCAGTGTAAGTATCTCTTGTTGTTTGTCAGATTTGATTCCACTTTTGTTGACCTGTACGGGAAAGGAAGAATAAACTGTAATGGGGATGAGCTCATTACTGTATTTTGAGGGAGACACTCAGTACACAAAAAAGCACTTAAAGTTGTACAGAAATGGAAAAAACATTCTGTCCCATTTTGGTTCACATAATTGGTTATAGTGTTCACATATTCAACGATGTACTGTATGCCAAAAAATTACAAAATTCTACTTTTGTTGTAATCGTATATCAAAGTATATAATTTCTTACTTCCTGGAAAACGGTAGGTCACGTGCAATGACGACAACAGGTACCTTAGATTTTAGGCAATAGTCACGACATCCACCCGTCAATCAACGCTCTCCTTCTATCGAATCTGTCTAAAGTTCTTAAAACCCGTCCACTTGTCAATGTTCCAATCAAATTCCTCGAAACATATGTCCCACCCTCATAGCTTGTTTGCGTCGGGAATACGTCAAACTACAGAAGTTAGATGATCTCAAACGTCCGTTTCTGTGAGACTTTAAGTTCAAATCCGTACACACCTCCACCAGAATGACCTCCACGCTCACATTGGGCGGCAAACTCAGGTCTGGCTGGAAGCACCTCACCATGGCAACTAGCAGATGGATAGTCGCCAGTAGGTCTTTGTTGTGGATGACTGACAAGGGGGTAATGAAGAGAAAAAAATGTTTTCTTTAGACATGAAAGCCCCCTTCTCTGTCTCCACCATGACACAAGAAAACAAAATAATCTCCACCACAAATTATTTACATGGTCCCCTGCAGCGCTGCTGTCTTCCTCCAAAATAATCCTTCTCACCAGGGGGCAGGAAACAGACAGCACCCTAGGGTGTACATCAAATCCTATTTTGATCCTATCCAAATCCTATGGTAACATTTGCTAAAAGGTACTGTAACGTTGTACATCATGTCTTCAATTGTGATGTTTCTGCCACATTGAGACAACACTGTGATGTTTCTGAAACGTTGAGACAACACTGTGATGTTTCTGAAACATTAAGACAACACTGTGATGTTTCTGAAACATTTAGACAACACTGTGATGTTTCTGAAACGTTGAGACAACACTGTGATGTTTCTGAAACGTTGAGACAACACTGTGATGTTTCTGAAACATTGAGACAACACTGTGATGTTTCTAAAACGTTGAGACAACACTGTGATGTTTCTGCCACATTGAGACAACATTGTGATGTTTCTGAAACGTTGAGACAACACTGTGATGTTTCTGAAACGTTGAGACAACACTGTGATGTTTCTGAAACGTTGAGACAACACTGTGATGTTTCTGAAACGTTGAGACAACACTGTGATGTTTCTGAAACGTTGAGACAACACTGTGATGTTTCTGAAACATTGAGACAACACTGTGATGTTTCTGAAACGTTGAGACAACACTGTGATGTTTCTGCCACATTGAGACAACATTGTGATGTTTCTGAAACGTTGAGACAACACTGTGATGTTTCTGAAACGTTGAGACAACACTGTGATGTTTCTGAAACGTTGAGACAACACTGTGATGTTTCTGAAACGTTGAGACAACACTGTGATGTTTCTGTCACATTGAGACAACACTGTGATGCATTCTGCTACATTGAGACAACACTGTGATGTTTCTGAAACGTTGAGACAACACTGTGATGTTTCTGAAACGTTGAGACAACACTGTGATGTTTCTGAAACCTTGAGACAACACTGTGATGTTTCTGAAACCTTGAGACAACACTGTGTGAGTGTGACTCACGTTTGACGCTCCACCTGGTGGGGGCGCTCTCCTGTGGGGTCAAGCTCTTGTTCAGAGCCTCCAGGACGACCTCTAGCTTGTGTATCTGAGCAGTGGTGGACAAGGCTATCTCATCCACTTCCACCTGCACCCCTGTTAGCTTGGCTAGGAAAACAACAAAGGCACAGACCAGCACATACAGAGAGAGGAGGTCAGACAGACAGAGTCCAAGAGATCAAAGCTTAAAATCGACCCAGACTTTGTGAGTGTGTGTGTGTGTGTGTGTGTGTGTGTGTGTGTGTGTGTGTGTGTGTGTGTGTTTATCTCACACAGCAGGTGATGGAGCACTAGTCCGTCGTAAAGGTCTTCTTCCAGACTCTGGACTACTATATGTTCCTTTTTTAAAGAACTGTTGATCCAGTTGACCAATACCTGCAGAGATAAGGGTCAGCATGAGGGTCAAAAGCATCACATGATCTAGTCACGCGTCACATGAATGACCTTTAGAGTTTTTCACATTTGAGCAAAATGTAGGGTTGTGATACTTTATGATCTCACTTAATACAATTGAAGTTGAAATTTGTTAAAGGTCACAGGCTAAAACCTGCTTATGGAATTGAGGACTGGTGCTCTCAGTTAAGCTGGAACTCACAGATCTTTTCGAAAGACTTATTATTATTATTATTATTATTATATTATTTGGTGCACAGATGACTCACTGATGTTTCGACAGTGTCTTCTTCAGAGAGAGAGATTCTGAAGAAGACACGGTAACACCTTATAATAATGATCAGTTATAAAACATTTATAAGCTATTAGTAGATAATGAACTAATCATGAACAAACCATTTGTTTACATTCATAAATTATTATTAAATAATTTATAAGTACATTTGTATAACATTTACAAATGCCTTATACATTATTTATAACACATTATCACTCTTGTTTGTAGGCCTACTGGATTTGTCCATCATTAAATAAGGTAATTTAATGTGTAGGAACACATTTGTGAATGTGAATTTGTGACCACACCATAGGGGAAAGCATTAAACTGAGGGACTCAGCCCTCCAAGTTTAATCATACTGATTTTGATCATTTCAAAAGCCTCAGGAACCAGACTCAGGAAAGGATCAGGATAGCTAAGAGGGACTATTTTGCAGATACCATCGAGGAGAATAGCAATGATACGACTAAACTGTGGAAAGCCCTCAAGCAGTTAGGCTGTGGGGGCGATACCAACCAAAGGTCTACTGAGTCCAACATAGGCCTGTCCACAGAAAAAGGAATGGAGTTTGACAAAAAAGAGTGTAGCCACAATCTTTAATAACTTCTTTACCTCAGGAGCAAGTAAGCTTGTGTCCAACCTACCTCCAGAGACAGAACAGTTTGGTGAGGACTTTGTCTCCAACTACTAGTCAACGCAGGGTCAGGACCAACTCATTCTCCTTAAGCAAGGTATCAGTAACAAAAGTGGCTGCGATGCTGGGGGAGCTTATGGTGCGTTCGTTTATAACTGGTCGGTGGCAAATTGCGACTTGCTACTAGGAATGATTAAATAAAACACCGCATGAACTCGCACTTCCTCGTCGCAAATTCGGATATGTTTCTCAGACCCCAGTTGTTCGAATGCACTAGATATAACTAGGTAACTGTGATATAATGGTATATAGCGCAAATGCAAACAGGTCGGAGGTAGGTATTTTGCCACTTGCGACTTGCCACCTCCGACCACAAACGAACGCACCATTAATATCAAGAAGGCCACAGGTGTAGATGGCATCAGTGCCAGGTTTCTGAGGGATGCAGCCGGAGTTATAACTCAATCAGTAACCCACAACCTCTCCCTGGAGCTAGGCAAGGTCTCCACCGACTTTAAAAATGCTAAGGTCATCCCCATCTATAAAAAAGAGACCAAATCTGATCCCAGCAATTATAGGCCAGTCTCAATCCTAAATACGCTCTCGAAAGTCCTAGAGAAGATAATCCTGGACTTGTTCACGGACTATGTTAGCAGCCTGCTGTATGATCTTCAATCTGGCTTTAGGGAGTCCTACTCCACCGACACATGCCTCATCTATCTTACCGACAGTATCAGGAGGGAGATAGACTCAGGACATCTGTGTGGGCTAGTCCTTCTGGACCTCCAGAAGGCTTTCGACACAGTTAACCACAACATCCACAAGCTTAAGGCCTTGGGCATGTCTGAGTCAGTGATCACATGGTTCTCTTCCTACCTCTCTGATAGGATCCAACGGGTAGAGGTCAGTGGCACTTTGTTGGGAGGCCAAGCCGATAGTTTGTGGGGTCCCACAAGGAAGAGTGCTAGGGCCGCTCCTATTTCTACTGTACATAAATGACATGTCAGCAGCATGCTCATGTAAGTTGTTTTTATTTGCAGATGACTCTGCCCTGTTAGTCTCACACAAGGACCAGAGCACATTAGAACAGCTGCTAGGAGAAGAATTTGCAGGAGTCAGTAGATGGCTTTCGGACAACAGACTTTCTAAACACCTAGGTAAGACAGGAGCAATATTACTGGGCTCCAAGCCCACGCTTAGGAACGCTCGAGAGCTCAATATCCAGCTAGGTCCTGTCACCCTAAAACAGCAAAAAACAGTTAGGTATCTAGGCTGCATGTTAGATGGGAGTCTAGATGGGGAGGTTATGGCCTCCCAAGTCCTGGGCAAAGTCAACGCCCACACCAAATACCTAGCTAGGAAAGCTAGCCTCCTAGACAGCCAGCCTCAGGCTACTAGCTTTGTTAAACATTTAGTAAGACTTTATAAATCTACATGTAACTTTTTAATCAAAGAATATTTTCTTAAAATTTCTTAACATTCACAAATGTGTTCCTACACATTAAATAACATTATTGAATTAATGAGGAACAAATCAAGTACAAACAATATTGATTAGCGTTAAATAATGTATACATCTTTTGTAAACATTATTTAATAATCATTGACGAATGTATACAAATGGTTTGTTCATGATTAGTTAATTATCTACTAATAGCTTATAACTGTCTTATAACTGATTGTGTTACGAAAGACACTCAAAACATCAGTGAGTCATCTGTGCACCAGATTAAAGTTTTTTATAAAAGATGGTCCGTGAGCTCCTAATTTGGGATGACTAGATCAAGGTAAATCTCCTACTCACTGATAGGCAGAAATCTCCTGCAGGTTAATATAACATTCAACGATTATCTCACGGATGAAACAACAGCCATTTCTGAACTGTGTCTGTATTTTGAACAAATTCCAAATCTATCTTTTCATATCAAATCCTTTCCGAGGGCTTAAGGAAATTCTACACTGATTCCATCCTTCCGGGCCTGACGATGCCTCTCTGATCCTTCTAGAATCTTCTGGAATGAAGATGTTCATTAATATTTCACTGATCTTACCACCTCTCAGCCAGGCCTGCAGTAATACTCTGATGAATACTTGGAAGAGAAAAAGCCGCCTCTGTAATGTTTTTTATCTAACAATTATCCTCAGCCAATATATTAAGACACAGTCTAGGAGAATATGCTACAAAGGCCTTTGATGTTACAAAAATAGATGACAGATACTATCTTGACTGTATGTGTTTTATATGCTACTTTAAATGTGATTTTATCACTTACTACTTTCAGCCTTTGAAGTTTGGGGTCTTTCAAGGAAGTTGGCTGGATTAGTTTTCTCTTCTCACCTGTGTGTGTCAACATGGAAAATGTTCAGTTGTAGTCATCATGAAATGAAGACAGAGTTCAAACAAAGGGGTTTTACTGTGTCCAACTCACGATGATATAGCCTTACCCTGGAAAGACTCATGGTCCACTGTCTCTTCTTCCTGTGGCAAGTCAAATATATCCCCCTCCATCTTTCCTGTTGTACAAGATGTTCACCATATTCAGTCTTTGAAGTGTACCGTTTGAATTCAGTTTACTGTCAATACTTCCTGTTTGAATTTCCAAACAGAAGTTCTATCTGATCGTCTCTCTTCATTCTCTGTGAGTAGTATATTTCTGTCTTTGCTGAACACAACATTCAGACAAATTATGTTGACCCCAAAGACTTCTTTATAGTCCCTTGATGTTGCATCAGTACACTTTTTTCTAACACCCAATCCCCAAACTATACCCTCAAAAGAACGACGGGCACACAGAGACCAAGAAAAATGCATTCTGACAAATGGCATGTCAAACTGTCTTTCTAAAAACAAGGGTTTGTCTTTGCTGAGCATCTTTTAGTAGGCGGCGCATTCCTCCAACTGACAACTTTCCTTAAGGTTGACACAAACCTTTAGTAGAGTCACAACAAAAAGTCTCCTTGAAAAAGCGTACCTTCAAAGCAGCTGGCCAAGCAGCAGACTGACAGAATTGGGGAACTTCTGCTGAATGCAGCTTCCTGACTCAAGTCAACCCGGAAACCATGAAAAACCTCAAGCACCAGAGGTCAAAATACACCTAACCTGCTTGTTCTGAAAAGTATTCCAATAAATGCGAGAGGTGTCTTGACTCTTGAGGCCTATGAAACAATAAAAATGTAAAGTCATAAATAAGTAGGCTACTGTACAAACAGGAAAAAAAGAAGTAGGCCTAAACAGACAAACGGACAGGATGTAGTGGTGATGAAATGAACACTTCCTCTTTTTCATACTGTGGTTTCAGTCACACACTGTGCTGAAGGCATTCATCCTTGTACAGTATGACGCATACCAGCTGGGACTGTCTTTCATCAAGGCATAGGAACACTTCTCTTCACAGGACTGAATGGATTGTTTTGTAACGCCACTTCAGGGGGGCCTGAATGAACGTTGCACACCGTCTAGCCCAGTGGCACTCAGGCGCTCCACATGAGTCTGGCTGTCTCAGTGTCATCATCTCACCCCCCGCCCTTCCCAATCATGTTTAGAGATAAGACACAGCGTGCACGGCCCACACGCTCGCTGGTTCTCTTCTTCAGGGGGGGGGGGGGGGAATCCTTCCATCACCCCGAAGGCAATTGGGGAAAGGGAAAGTAACCATGGTAACCAAGGAAACAGACAAGAAAATAAAGTCCTAAAATAAACCCTACAACCCATAATTCCTTTCAATAGGCCTCGCTGTATGAAGCGCTCTTGCGATCGTTTGAGCACAAAGAAAACCAAGTTGAACAAGCGCGGAGCGTTCAAAGCCCAATAAAACGACACACTGGGATGGGGGGGGGAGTTCAAACATTTATTTTTCCGCAGACTACGCCCTCGGATGAACACGGCAGAGTGACAAGCTGCTCCTCCTCCGCTCCGACCGACCTGACTCCGACTCATCAATAATTCAGGCTTTATTTTCTGTCTGAAGCGCTCGAGCGGAGCTCGCGGCCGACGCGCCGCTCTCTCTCGTCGCTCGCTACGCCGCGGCTCGAGCGCCGCCGAGCGTCCGTGGAGGCGGGGCTTCTTCTGGAGGGGAGGTCAGTGTGATGCTGCTCTGTGGCTCGCTCTGCCAGAGGGGTAACACGGCACTTAGGCGGAAGGCAACAGAGTTGACATCGGCTGAGGAACATGGCTCTTGAACCAGTGGAGTGTATGAGTACACTGCACTAAAAGAATAGTGTTCTCATTCCTACAGTAGACTCCTTTGTTGGGATACATAGATGGAGTCCAAGTTATAATATAGGAAGTAGTAATAATATACAAAGCTTTTTAGATACAATACGCAGCATTTTCAAGTTGTTTACACATTCAAGCAGTGATTAATTTTCGTTAGGCAGATGTGGCTTTATACATAAAATATGACACCCTGTTTAAATAATAGTCTGGCTGATCAAATGTTTTTCGGTGCTGATAGAGTATTCAAACATGGAGTGAATGGTTGGAGTGACGGGTTTTATAATAAGCATAAATAATTTGTATAAATAGTGACATTTACAATGATTAAATACTAGCATTCAGAGTCTCTTCAGGCCACTTTCCCTGGGTCTGTGTAAAGTCAAACACAAGATGGAGGGGGGGGGGGGTATAGAATAGCGATGAACACAGTGTTAAAACTGTATTTCTCTCTAGAGAAATCTCTCTGGATAATCTATAGTCCCAGTGTTTGACCTCAGTGCCCAGACCCCCAGTCTGAAGTGTGGGTGTAGACATGGCGAAGCCTCGTTGTAAACTGTGTAGGGACAGACATCACTCTGAGTTCTTGTAGTTGGTGAACAGGTTGTACAGAACCCTGAGGGTGGACTTTAGGTTCAAGTTGACGACGTCTGTAGAAGGAGAAAGAAATTATGATATTCAGAATATGAGACTTGGGGACTTGGAGAGACTTGGTGGGTGGGTCACTGACGGAGCCTACAGTACAATTATGTTTCCGGTTTTACAGTGAGGCAAGATCTCCATCTACTGGACACCTAGAGACATAGTTACAGTACTAGAACACTACACGTGTGTTTCAATTAATATTCTGTTTCTGCTTCGATATAGAATACGGCATTTGCCCAGGTCATTTGAGTCTGTCTGCATCCCCTGTGCGGTCCTGTTTTAGACACGCTGTGGTCCTGTTTTAGACACGCTGTGTGTTCAACATACCTTCAGGTCTGGCTTTGGGCTTCTTCAGACCTCCATCCTGCATCAGCTCGAAGGCAAACGCCACATTATGGACCTGAAACAAAGTAGAGGATTATAAAGAGGAATATGCCAAGAACAATCCCCCCCAGATAGCAAGCGGATGTGTAATGATTCTGGGCCATATATGGGCCAGAACTAAGCCACAAGGGCCAGATCTGGCCTGTATATGGCCCAGATCCGCTTGCCATCTGGGCCCCTACCCAAGACAAACCCTACATATGTGTTACATGTCCCACTCACCTTCTGTTCAAAGTTCTCAGGCGTGAGGAAAAAGTTGTAGAGGGGGACAAAGTAGTCTTCCAGTAACCCCATCAGCAGGACCAGGTACACTCCGTCAGCAAACTGGACAGGAGACAGCAGGCGACAATGAAAACAACACAAGGGGACAGTAGGAGTCTCATATTCCTGAGTGGAACAACGGCTCCGTGGAGTTCTTCAACCATCATGTGATAAACTCGGTACCTGGGACTCCAGCTCGTTCACCTCCAGGTTCAGCTTGTTCAGGTGTTTGTTGACAAACGTGATGAGTGACTGGTGAGAAACAACCACAGTCTGAATGAAGCCCTTTATTTACATTTAGGTAAATAGTCTATTTGGTGATTGAATTTTCTCATATTATTTGTTTGTTTATTTGTTTATCTGAACAGAGTGACACATGCACATCCATAAACCAAAAAGAGTGGACTCGCACACTGCTGGGCTCCATGGTTACGGCATTTATTGTACCAGAATCAAACGTGTGAGGTTTCGAGCAAAGCTCTTCATCAGACAGTCTTCACACGTTTGATTCAGGTACAATAAATGCCTTAACCATGGAGACCAGCAGTGTGCGAGTCCGCTCTTTTTCATTTGTTTATCTGACCTTCTTAACGACGTTGAGCTTGTCTGGCGCATGGTCCAGCAGTGTGTCAAACGCGTCCCTCTCTGAGATTAGAGAAATGGGGAGGGAAGTTAATACAAATTCCCATCAGGCATTACAGTACGAATGACTTCACCACACGTTTCAGCAATCAAACAACGTTTACTTACCAAAACGACCCATCATCATCCTAAAAACAGAAAGCATAAATCACATCTCACACAGATAACGAGGAAATCCAATTTCATGGCAAGACACAGGCTAGAGCTGCAGTGTAATTTATGCACAGTGAGTCTGTTACGAGCTGGCAGTCAGGTAAAATTCACAGTGGGTTTGTGTACCCATAATGCAACAGAAGAACGCCCCGTGTTGCTGATTGGATCTCTGCGCGCCCACGCGCTTTGAACTGTGAGCTGTGTCAGATTGCTCCTCACACTATTATTGATGTTTAGATATTATTCATTTTCAGAAACTTTAAAAAGAATGTATAATCTGTTATGCTACGTTAGAGCAGTTCTCTATGTGTCTTTATACTGTAACTGGCTAAAGTTTGGTAGTTATAATGTGCTGTGTAGCATGGAGGTATAATACATTATATCTTCCACTTAATCATTTATATAAATCTTGTTATAAGGTGTGATGCATGACTATGAAAATTTTTAAAGAGTTTTATAAAGCCTTTTTGATAGATTGATATGTAGTATACATAGCAGCTCTTACTCAGTAGTGCTGGTCAGTTCCTTGGTCACATGGGACGTCTGCAGTATCCCCTCCTTTTTCTGTCCAGAACAATAACAAAGTGTCAACACTCCAGCGCCAAGGTGTCAGCAGCACAATAGTTCCAGAGGGTCAGCTCAATAAGAGCACCTCGACGCTAACGCAAGACCACGTGTCAACCTGCAGGTTCATCACACCACTATCTAGAATCAGAGCTGAAAGCCCCATTATGTAGCGGTCCAGTTTTGTGCACTTTAGCGGCCCCTAAAGGCCACTAGAGCCATTACAACCGCAGTACCATTGTCGTAAAACGCTGAGAGACGCCTGTTACGTCTCTCATGGCATTTGTTGACAACTGACAAGCTGAGGAAAACGGAGTCTGCCGGCAAATTGGAAGAGGAGAGCTGAAGATAAAGCAGAACGTTCATGCGAGAGAAAACCGCAGCTCGCGGTCAAAAGTTCCATAGTGCGAATACAGGCCGCCGGACCCCTCTGTGGGAATGGAAGAGGTGCTGTTCTCGCTATAATAATCCAGCACACCAATAGATCGACTTTGAAACGGATATTTTAAGATGAAATCAACAACATAGTGGGGCTTTAATGACCGGCCCGTTATACCCGTCTAGGTGTTGCTCACCTTGACCACTACCACTTGTACGGACACGTGTTCCGGCAGCCTGATGGGGGCCAGGTAGTGCATGGCCAGGGCCACCAGCAGGTACACGATGGCCACCAGGTTCTTGGCATGGATAGCTGTGGGAACAAGCCAGGAGGGGGCGCTATAAACATTCAACTTTATTCAATGTATGTTTGTATTCATTCTTCAATGTATACTAGAACAGCGTTTCTCAACTGGTGGGTCGCGACCCAAAGGTGGGTCGCGGAGCCGTTTTGATTGGGTCGCGGCCTCGTGGGCAGTTTCCCTTTTCTTTTCTTTTTTTTTTAAGGGATTTTAAAATATATATATATTTATAGAGAAAATGTTGGGTTTTTATTTTGCAGGACACACAATTCAATTCAATTCAATTCAATAATTTCAATAATTTATTTACGAGACATGACTGGAAGTGGGCTAACCTTAGCGTGTGCCAATGTTGTGTTATGTGTCACAGACTTTTTCTCTTTTTGTGGAATAAATTTCAGTGCTTGGGAATAAATTTGGGTCGCGACTTCATGATAAGGAAAATGTGGGTCCTGAGGCTCCACCAGTTGAGAACCACTGTACTAGAACATATACAGTAAGTCAAAAAGTGACTTAGGCCAATATCAAATCGCAAAGATATGAAAATGTAAATGTAAAACAACTAGCATGATATGGAGAACTAGAAATGGTGCTCAGAGAGCACAGACCTCCGTCCCTGAATGCATTTCGTGGATCTGTGCGTGCAGGTGTCTGATAGCAGGACATGTTTGGTATTGCTGCGTTCGTTAGGCCAAGAGCTTCATGGCAGCTAAAACCATATGTGTCTGTGACCTACCCATGTTGAGATATGGCCGTTTCAATTCCCCACAATTGATAATGAATGGGGGGAATTCTTCGCTCCCCAAGTCAAAAAATGAATGGAGGTGAATGCTCGGCCCATTCTACACCCCTCCACTGAGTTTCATGGATAGCGGTCTGGTTGTTTTTGTAATCCTAGTCCAAATGAGTTGAGGCGAATGGCCGGCCCGGCTGTGATTGGGCTGGCCCGTGATTCGAATCTGCTCCAGAATTGAATGGGTTGTTAGTTGACCAATGCTACACCCCTCCACTGAGCAGTTTTTGCATAATCCTGCTAACAGATGAAAAAATAATAATAATAAAAAATAAAACACACGCCACCAAAAACATTACCTCTCACCCCGCGCTGTCGCTGGGGCAGAGGTAAATTTTTCACCCGCGTAAGATGGGACACGACAACGCGTAGTTAACGTCGCGAGGTGGCCTGGAGTCCCTTGTCAGCCGTGCTGACTTTATCACACAGAACCTGGTTCTGGCTGGTCCACTCACCGTCCACGCTCCACTCAATGGACCAGCCGTGAGGCCTCAGAACCTCGTTGACCGCCTCCAGGACCGTCTGCAGCTTCTGCTTCTGCCCGATCTCCGACTGGGTCACCTCCGCCACGTTCAGCTTCCTCCCGGACAGCTTCTCTATCGGCGGGAGAGGGGAGGGGAAACACAGGGAAGGGTGTTCAGCATGTTATTAACACACATACTGAACACGCACAAAAAATAATACGCATACAGCTACGAATACAGTCCAGTCCTGACCCACAGCCCACAAGCCCCTGACACCCAGGGGCAAAATTAGGGCTGGGTATCGCGTCGAATTTCAAGAATTGATTCGATTCCGATTCACAAGGTTCAGAATCGATTATCACGATTCAATCCGATTCGATTTGATATCGATTCGGTTAGTGTTACTAAAACCTGTTGTTTTTAGCTGTAACCTTAATTACATGACTGCCAAGTTATGCAACACATCAATACTAGGGCTGGGTATCGATACTGATTTCCAAAAATGAATGAATGAATGAATGAATCATTGAATGAATTAATGAACTATTCATACCTTCATTTATTCATTCATTCATTAAATAAAAGATCGATTTTGGGATTCATGAATCGATTCAGAATCGATGAATCGATTTTTTAAACCCAGCCCTAGGCAAAATATCCATACAGCACATGAAAAAAACTACTCCTCACCAAATAACTTCTGAAGAACCTGTCCATCATAGCAATCCTCCTCTAGGTCCTTCACAATGATTCTGTCCTCCTCCAGCTCGTTGTTGATCCAGTCAATCAGCACCTGGACACACACACACACACACACACACACAGACAGACGCACACACACACACACACACACACACACACACACACAAAACAGTATTACATATGAACTTAATACACCCTAATGAGATACTGAGAGCTGTGAAGAACATCTACCTTCTGAAGGTCTTTGAATTTCGGGTTCTCTCTGGAAACGGGGTCTAGCATGTTCCTCTCAGCGTTCTCCTCTAGGAAATACAGAAGAACGGAAGAACCACACTGAGCTGCCAAGCCAGAAAGAGACAGTGGAATAAGGTACATATAAATTCATCTGGAATTCAGAAATATCACACCCACTCACACAATCACTCCTACACACACACACACACACACACACAAACACAAACACACACACTCCTACAACTGCCGCTCTTTCGTACTCTCAGACAGACAAACACACACACACACACACACACACACACACACACACACAGTTTCCCAGTGATTCAGATGATGCCAGGAAGGCTAGGAGGGTGTTGTCCTCCCTCCCCTCACGAACCCTGAATATTGCATTCCACTTCACTTCCTCTAAAAGTGTCACTCCAAGTCAGTCCCCTCTTACACCCCCTCAGATACAGTGAATGTCCTCAAATGTCACCCCTGGCTCCCCTTAGCCTCCCTCAGTCGAAAACAATGAGTTTCTTCACAAGTGACTAAATGTCAATAGGTGTCAACAGCTGCAGCCCATCGAAGTTAAGCTTTGGCAGTTGGCCAGTAAGAAGAACTGCAATGTTCACTTATTATGTTCATTGAGGACATAGAACTGGGGGTTCAAAGGGGTCCAAATACAGCAGCCAATACATCATGGATACTGGCTGGTTCAGAGTGTGTTGGAGAGATGGGTCTGTGTTCGTTAGCGTTAGCAGCAGCTGTGTGAGTGTGCGTTAGCGTTAGCAGCAGCTGTGTGAGTGTGCGTTAGCGTTAGCAGCAGCTGTGTCAGTGTGTGTTAGCGTGAGCGTTAGCATTAGCAGCATCTGTGTGAGTGTGCGTTAGCGTTAGCAGCAGCTGTGTCAGTGTGTGTTAGCGTGAGCGTTAGCGTTAGCAGCAGCTGTGTGAGTGTGCGTTACCCATCAGCGTGTCCTCAGGGTGGATGTCCGTCCCAGAGGGCAGCATGGGGGCGTTGATGGCATTCTTCCCCTCCTCCTGGAGATCGCTCACTGACAGATAGATAGAGAGAGAGAGAGAGAGAGAGAAGAGAGAGAGAGAGAGAGAGAGAGAGAGAGAGAGAGAGACGGACCACAGTTAAGCAATGGGGACAGCAATCATACCCCACAGTCTCCACTGAACACCATCACCTACCAGACCCTCATCACCCCCTGTATGGGTACTGTAGTTCTGTACAGTTACTTTGTAGTTCCATTATTCATAAACAGCATCAGCTACAATACAGCTTACATCTTCTCACCATTTACAGTACTCAATGAGTATTAGTGAGTATGTGAGTTTACAAGCATCAGGCCTGGGTCAATTACTATTTGCAAATACTGTGAAATACTTGGGGTATACTTAATTTATCTTACCCTGTGCATTGTAACACGCTGAGATAAATAAAACAGCTTATTACTGAAGTAGAAATGGTGCTCACCGAGCGGAGACCTCCACCCTTGAATGCATTTTGTGGTTCTGTAAACACATGGGTTCTAAATTGGCCCATTCTACACCTCTTCACCAAGTTTCATGAAAATCGGTCAGGTAGTTTTGGTGTAATCCTGGTTCAAAAAATGAATGGAGGTGAATGGCCGGCCGTGTTCGGACGGTCCAATGGTTCTGACCCGTGTTTCGGATCTGCTCCAAAAGTTGATTGCTTCTAAGTTGGCCCATGCTACACCCTTCCACCAAGTTTCGTGAAAATCGGTCAAGTAGTTTTTGCGTAATCCTGCTAACAAACGAACGCACACACGCACATACACAGGTACCTGTACGCCGAAAACATTACCCCTCGTCCTGCGCTGGCGGTGGGGCGGAGGTAAATACATTCAAGTAATTGACTGATGTAACTGACCCAGGTCTCACAAGCATAAACATACTGCTATAGGGAACATAAATCTGCAAGACATCACAGGAAAGCAGTAGCAGGAGCCGTTACCTACACAGGCAAACACAGTCTAGCCACTTTGTTCTGGGGCTTCATACTCGAGTGCTCTGCTTCGGACTCCAGGGGTTCGTAGCCAGATACAGACCACTCACCATAATGGCTCCATTCCACTAATCTTCCTACACACTAGGGACCAGAGTCCCGGACAGCCTAGGAGGACTAAGAAGCCCTTTAAATAGATCTCCGATGAGATGTCTTTTAGTCCTTAGATCGCAGTCAATTAGCAGTCAATTTCCCAGCTGAGATTAAAGACGGCATGAAATCAAGTTCAAATCAAATCATGTTTTTAAATTTCAGTTCCGTTGTAATCTTCTATCAAATTCTATGATTTTTTCTTCTATCAAATTCTATGAAGTGTTGTTTGATGGTTTGTCAATAAAACACCAAGTCTCGGAACAGCAAATCCATCGTCTGACTGCTCCATCTTTGAAATTCATTAAACTTCTACAATCGCAAAAGTCCATTGAAAGTATGATTAAGCCAATTTAGAAGTTGTCCGTGTGACTAGGCTTACTGTACTCTATGTATGGGAAAGAGACATTGAGTTGACAGGAAGTCAGGGGGTGCACATAGAGGATGAAAGTCGTGGATGAGTCCTCTCCAGAGTTCCTATCAGATCAGCTGTCCTGTGGAGCTCAACCACCAGCCCTCGCCAGGGCCAGCAGGCCTACGTACAGTATGGCTCCATCAGACCACAGATCAGCATTTCCTCCATGATTACTGGCTTGCCTGCCTTTCATCATAATTGAACCATTTCCTCTCCCTGTGTCCAGTGCATCTGGCTCCCTGGATGCCTCTGTGCTACACCGGACAATTAGAATTAGCGGTTAGCATTTTTTGCATAGGCAAAAGCCTTAATGTGCTAAGTCAAATCATGTAGACAAACACTATGTTCTGTGAAGATTGCCGTTGAAATATAATGGCAACATAACAAGGTAGTTGCAAATGCCAAACAACAAAAGTTCCACACAGCCAGGTAAAATAGTGTGAATATAGTATTTCCCTCATCTACAATCATCACTTTGTGACAAAAAGAACACTTACAACTCTCAAGTGTAAAGAAAACAGTGCTAAATATATAGTACTCACAATCACGTTAAGGTACAGTAAAGGAGGAATGCTTCTTCACGCATGGCTCCCAAAAGAACCCCCAGAACCACCCTTCCTGAACCAGATATACCTTGTTTCTTTCTCTTGGTTCCACACAGAAGGCCTGCCATGTCCAGATAGACCCCGTCCTCGGCGTGGACGCGGCGGTGCGGGAGGCGGGGGTACAGGGAGTGTGTGGTGCAGCCGGTGAGACTAGGCAGCGGCAGAGGCGTCATCACGTGTTTATTTCGGTCACAACCCCGCACCCCCCACACCCCACCCATGCGGTCCAGTTACAGGAGAGAGACGGGAGCTAGTGAGTGTGTGTGTGTGTGTGTGTGTGTGTGTGTGTGTGTGTGTGTGTGTGGTCTGCAGGGCAGTAGTAAGAGCAACTAACCCCTGGTTGACTGCAGAGTGGACAGCCCACCGGTCCACAGGACAGCACAGAGGACAAGGGGACGAGGACGCCACTGAGAGGTACATGTCCTGTTTCTGTGTGACATTTAGCTACATTTGTGTTACACAGTAGTATGTGAACACTGAACACCTTGAGACATGCACAACTAATAAAGAGTCATGCTACAACTGCTGTTCCTGTTGTGTTAGTGTGTTGTACAGACTAAGCATTTGATATGGAGCAGATCAGGCTGTCATACAAATTCAGCAATAGTAATGTGCTCGAAGAAGAAACTCAAACACACTAAACGCATGGAGCTTTTAATCTGCTTTGCTGTGCTGAGCAATCAATCACGCAGTAAATGTATTCCTCTTAATAGAATTACACTAATTAAATTATAACTCAGACCGTGAAATAAATCTTCCGCCAGCAGGCATTCTGGGAAACACTTGCTAAAATTCATTAGAGTAGACTGAGGCAATGACTGCAGTCAGGCTTAACAAAAATCAACAACAACAATCAACAACAACAACATGCTAGCAGCATTGTTTAGCTCTTTTTGAAGAACAGAGATGCTTTTTGAGGGTGCATTTACACACTTCATAAAATAATATACTGTATACATTTCCTTTGAATTCTCACATATAAAAAGGTTCCCGTTGTCCCCGGGGGGACGTGATTAACCGTGACACACAGGAAAGATATAAATAATGGCGCCGTGGAGAGGAGATGGAGCCGCTCTTAAATTTAGCCCCAGGATATTTATGCCAGTGAAGGGGAGGCGTGAGTGACTGAATGGACGCAGAATAGCCGTGGGCTCGCTGTCCAGTCACACGTCACAGCCTCTAAAACCGGATGTCTCCGGTGTCCCCTGAGAGGGACACTCGGGTCATCCACACATCAGATATCACATTCTACTCACTCGCGTCATCGTCATACTGTATATGTTGACCCTACCGGTGATAAATGACACTTCCAGGTTTTCCAATAAGTCATATGATTAATGAGGCTTTTAGATAAAGTGTTGATTAGGAACGAGGCCAGTAGTTACATGAACTCAAGTGAATAACACCAGCTGGACAAATCGACTACTTACTTACTCAATCCTCTTTGTTCCTTGAGGAACATGAGGCTATCTGCAAATCGACAATACAGGAACACATCTGACCTGCTGACTCTTTTACCCAGAGTACTGCTATAACCCATCCTTAACCCTTTCGATACGACCACGTCACCGGCAACATTTTAAAAATATCTAACAAATATTTAATAATATTAAAAAAATATCTAACAAATCTAAAAGATTCCTCACTCCAACACTTGCTGAAAGCTGAGTAACTGCGATTTCTAGTATTATAGGGAAAATCCAATTATTCAAAATGTTGTCACTGTACTTTCAGGGTTAAAAGGGTTAATTCATAACAACGATATATATATGACTTACTCTTCGATAATTTCTCAGTGAAGATTCTGTATTGTATCCTACGTTGTGAGGAGCTTTCTTCACACGGACTAAGACTTACTGGAAGATGTGACAAAACCCTCTTCCTTCTTAATTAACTCCAGGCAATGACTTGCACTTGTATGACCCCTTCATCACCCTCCTGTCCATCACTGTGAGTGACGCTATCTGAAGAGAAGAGACGCGCACTTCCTTTTCGTTTATCTGCAAAGTCAGAGGCATTAATATCCTCTGCACACAGCAGGAATCTGAGTCCTGCCACAACGCAGATACAGTAAACAATTAATTTCTGTGCGCCCGATTATGACCACATGCATGATCTGCAGTGCCTTCCCTTAATCGTATATCATAACTTAATGAGTAAAGCTTTTAATAGGATCATAGAGCGAATCCCAGCACCGACTGTCCACATGTCGAAGTGTCCTTGAGCAAGACACCTAACCCCAAAATTGCTCCCAATGAGCAGGTTAGCACCCTGCATGGCAGCTACCGCCATTGGTGTGTGAATGTGTGTGTGAATGGGTGGATGAGAGGCCATTGTAAAGCGCTTTGAGTGCCGCTAAGGTGGAAAAGCGCTATATAAGTGTAGTCCATTTACCATTTACCATACATTCAAAGGTGTGCCACTTTGATAGCAGAGGAAAGGCTCGAGGTGGATGGACAGAATGAACAGTCTCATCTCACCATAACAATTACCCAGTGAAAGTGAAGGAGCTTAGCAAGTGGTGACTCAATTTCGGGTTAACTACCCCTAACCTATCCGACAGTGTCACCTCAGCTATGACCCTCAGAAGCACTCAGAATCACACAGGACCCTCACCACCCACTCCATCAGTATTTCATTCCCCTCTCCTCCTGACGCAGGTTCAAACTTCCACTCTATAAAAAAGCCAAGTTCAGTAAAAGCTTAATTCCTGCTGCTCTGCTATCCGTGCCCTAAACACATGAATACCATCTGTCTATGGTCCAGCCGACGGTGTGTCTGTATGTCCTGTAGTGTGTAATGTAATGTAATGTAATATAATGTTATGTCACGTCATGTCATCTAACTGTTTGATGTTTTTATTTCACTTGTTGTCTTTACTGCACTTTTATGCACTGACTGTAAATATGAATTTCCTGGAAAGGACTAAATAAACTAAACTAACTAACTGGGTGTGATAGGCAGAGAATACCATCACATAGCACCCGACCAATCAAATATACCGCTGAAGCTAACTGACAATCTGGGAGTCGTTCAAGAAGGAACAATGGCTTCTCAGTAAGGATTTATTTCCCTTTTGATTAAACGCCAGGTGTTTTTAAACTGGCGAGTGACAAACATGTCCCAATTCTCTATCTATGAAAGTACCGGTATTGTCCTGGGCATGTCTTACATCCCTTTCTCCACACTGGGGCGCTCTAGAGCTGTAGTCAGAGTAAACCTGTGAGAACATCCTCGCCCAGCTCGCCAACGTGGAACATCACCCACCCACATCACGAGAAGAGCTGAGTGTTGATGACTGGAATTCACTGGTGTTCCACAACGCTTAGCACGTTCTCTGTTCTCCTGCTGTTTGAGCTCCTTATATGGAGAATGACAAACACATGGCGGGGAACAGAACACACACACACACACACACACACACACACACACACACACACACACACACACACACACACACACACACACACACACACACAGGTGCCAAATCTTGCAGCTGTCCACACTAGACACAGGATGGGGAGGGGAGGTGGTGGGTGGGGGGGGACTTCAAAATTGCTTGGTAAATAAATTAAAAAGTTAAACCTTGCACTGCAGAGAAAGGTTACAGTTTAGAAACCACAAGTCAGTATCTTTGTAGAGAGAACAGATAATCCTCTTGCACTTATAACCTTCCATACTGGCGCGGGTGACCCATCTATTTCTGGTTATTACATCATGTGGAATGCCAGCCTACTTTCTTTGTGGATTTGGATCTCCTTTCACTTGCTAACAATCAAGTCATAGGCTACTTCAGTTTTCCACCTGATACGAGGACATTTTGAATACAAAAAAACAAAAAAAAAACTATTATGATCGAATAAAGACATCATTGTTGCTGTAATATCCGCCCGTATCCGTTTTTATTTATTTATTACAAAACAGTATAGTTATGACAGCAAGTGACTCACAACTAAAGATGAATATCTGATCTATGATCAGACCACTATTACAGAGCATGAAGATGCGTTATTGACTAAGAATAGCCTACTTTAATCCTGCCAAGTCAATAGCCTATTTCTAGTTGTTATATGCTGACTGCAGCACCATGGACAGTCAGCAGTAGCCGGGGTCATTGTTCGTAATGTTCATCCTATAACAGGACTGTTTCCAATCAACTCACCTTCTTTAGACTTTATCTTTCGAACAAGCGTTCCTCCCAGCTTCCCGAGGAAAGACTCGTCCTTTTTCATCTTGCCCGACTGCGGGGTTGCGGATCTAGTTGGAGCTGCAGACATCTTTTGCGTTCGCTGTAACTTAATTCTAGGTGAAACCACAACCCTTTTGATTCATTCAGCCACCCCTGGATTCCGCTGGCAGGAAAACACGTAGCGGCGACAAAACAGCCGCCGGAGGTCACGACAATAGGCTGGAGAGAGAGGAGCCTGGTTTGGCATCAATAGCGCGGATGAGTCACTTGGCGAGCTCAGGCATCGCCTCCCACACCCCACAGCGCCCGTCCATGGCTGGATGAGGGATAAGACAGGTTGTCCATGGCTGGATGGAGGATAAGACAGGTTGTCCCCCACAGCGCCCGTCCATGGCTGGAGGATAAGACAGGTTGTCCCCCACAGCGCCCGTCCATGGCTGGATGGAGGATAAGACAGGTTGTCCCCCCCAGCGCCCGTCCATGGCTGGATGGAGGATAAGGCAGGTTGTCCCCGCGTGAGGATGTCCGTGAAATCTCTGACCCACTCATGACGCAAATTTCAACACTACGGTAGCTTCTTACAATATACAACTATGAAATATTTGGGCCGTTATAATTATTTTTTATTATGAATAGTTAAAATACAATATCAAATGTAGGGTCGTTTTTTATTG
>NC_140249.1:23062695-23122695 GCF_949987555.1 Borostomias antarcticus | reverse complement strand
CAGCTGAAACGGTTCCTGTTTTATTGTGTTTTGGGGGCTGTTGATATGACTCAATTTCCAGTGTGACAATGACAATGCCACTCACTTCCAGGACAGCACAGAGTTTCCCCCCAGACAGAGACATCAGAAGGTGGGTGAGGTGGGCGAAGACGTCGGGGGTGGCACACATGTGCCCCTGGAATACAGAGGACAGAGTTTTATTCTCACAAAAACCCTAGGATTCTATATTATGGTTAAAGCAGGTCATGCTTGGTCAGTAGAACATCTCACCTCTGGATCTCCAATGGCCGAGTCAAATCCAGCGCACACCAAAACCAGATCTGGACCGAACTGGAACAAGAAGCATTCATTCATCATTTCCCAAATCATGACAAATAATATAATAATAGATAGATAGATACATAGATAGATAGAGATAGATAGATAGATAGATAGATAGATAGATAGATAGATAGATAGATAGATAGATAGATAGATAGAGATAGATAGATAGATAGATAGATAGATAGATAGATAGATAGATATGTCTTCATCTCACCTCATATGCCATAGGTAGGAGGACATGAAAGAAGACTGAGAGGTAGTCACTGTTCTCCATCCCGACCTGGAGCAGGGTCAAAGGTCAAATAAGAATAGCATAATACTAGTGTTCTAGCAGGTGTGGTGTGATGGTGGAAGATGGGCCTTGCCTTGTTCCAGGGAACATTGATGTTGAAGCCTGCTCCCTTCTCCTTCCCCACGCTGTCGTAGTCGGACTCCCGGAGGTTGGGCCAGAAGCCTTGGCGTTCATAGCGGTGCCAGGAGAAGTAGAGCACGCTGGGAAATGGAGTACGCAGAGACGTGACGTGTCATCAGCAGGCCAAGAAATACAACTACCTCAGCCTACAGCTCTCAATGGTGTGTCCAGCAAATTTTGGTTCTCACCTTGGGTCATCCTCAAAACTGTACTGCACCCCTTGCCCGTGATGCACATCCCAGTCCACTATCAGCACCCTAAAGGCAAGCAAAGACATTCAACAAATGACATTCAGACATGATTGTGAACTGGAACTCAGACAAAATGGCGGAGCTCATTCCTCAGTCTCTTCTTACCTTGTAACGTTGTAGTGTTTCTTGGCATAGTGGGCAGCTATGGCCACGTTGTTGAACACACAGAAGCCGTTGGCGGCACTGCGTTGACTGTGATGTCCTGGGGGTCTGGGGTCAATGACAGAGGATGAGGAAGAGCACCAATCGCCAGATAGGCCTACATGGGCCCGTGAACTCAAGGAAAAGCCTCATGGGAGTTGTAGTTCATTAACTACACTAAATCTATGCTGGGTTTGGGCTGTATGACTCACCTGACCAAAGCCATGCCGTTCCTCACCTTCCCGGTCAGCACACTGTCCACCAGCTGGAGTGTGCCACCTATTGCCAGCTTGGCACAGTGGTAGATGTTCTGGAGATGACAACACAATTAGTCAATTCAATTAATCAATCAACCAATCAATCAATCAATTAATCAACTCAATTAGTCAGTCTGCTTCAAAAACGTGTAATCCGTGATTCTTTCAGGAGAATAACTGTTTTCTTTGGAGAGCAATTATCGATGTATAACCAAGGTTGTAGAGAATATTATACGCCTAGCCTTGCCTAGCCTATGTGGTGGTCAAGGTCCATCTCACCGGGTGGAAGTAGACATCTCCATACTGCTGGGTGAAGGTCTTCAGATCCTCCAGGGTCATGTGTGGAGTCTTCTTGACAGCCTCCAGGTACTCCTCGCTGAAGAACAGATGGTTCAGCAATTGAGTGGGTAGTTTAGTGTGTGTACGTGTGTGTGAGACAGAGAGAGAGAGAGAGAGAGAGAGAGAGAGAGAGACCACTGACCTGTGAGCGAGTAGGATCTCTGCGTCGGTAGCCTGCCGTACAGGCACAGAGACACAACGCTGGGAGAGACCATTCTCTACCAGAGCATTATAACTCACCGTCAGACGCTCAGGAACCTCTATCTTACATGCGGGGCTGGAGGGAACAATCACGTGAAAATGTTCAATACAATGTTTACATCTGAGAACCACTCCGTCTGCAATGCACAAAACAGCTACGACTTTATCAGCAATGGACGCATCGGCAAGATAATCATTCTTATTTTGATAAGACTTACTCCACCCATAGCAGCTTGTACTGGGTCATCTCCTCATCATATATCAGTGCAGTTCCCGAAGTCATCTTCAACCAGGTTGGCAAAATCTGTCTGCAACAGAAAATTGAAAACGCCAATGATGTGCATATCTCATGCGGTTACCAGCAACATGCATCTCATATTTTCGGTTGCATTATGGCCCCACAAGTATGATAAATGAATCACATTACAACAGAAACGACAAAAAACCTGCAGAATAACTTCAGAGCAACTTCATGAATTAACGTGTGAACAGGGCGCAGACATGTTTGTTTTGTCACGTGACTCCCCAAACACCCGCAATCCAGCAAGATCTCGCGAGCTCACATAAGTCAAATCAAATCAAACTTTATTTGTATAGCGCATTTCATACACAGAGGCAACACAATGCGCTTTACAGAGAGCTGTGTGTGTGTGTGTGGGGGGCCAAAAAAAACAGTTTCACCCGGGGGCCAGAAAAGTGAGCTGTAAAAATTCTTCCCTGACCTCTCTCAAGGGTAGTCAGAAAAGGGTTAGTAGCACGCAGAGCCATAAAGGCAACACAGATAATAAAATGGAACATGCCAGTTGCAGGGCAACCAGCATCTGTATACACATCTAAATATACACACAGTGCATTTAACCTTTATTTAGACAGGGAGAGCCCTTGAGAGCAGCTCTCATTTACAAGGGCGCCCACAGGGAGAGAAAAAACAGAAATACAGGTAGGTTATGAAAAACATGTGCAGTCCATACATACATTGTCTTCAAGTAGTACAGTAGGCCTATCCTGAAGGTGTCCAGAGAGACCAAGTGGTCTAGTTTGAGTGAGTCCTGAAGAGTGTTCCATTTATCAGGAGCGTAAAATGAGAAAGCAGTCTTTCCTGTCTCACATAACAGGATATAACACACTAATGTATACAGAGGATTCACAAGAAGGCTGGAGGCTGCCTTTCTGTGTCTCAAGGTCATGGCTAATTGTAGGCTAGACTGAAAAGGTACATCTTTAGATGTCTTTTCTGCACACTCCTTCATACGTTCATTTAGCTTAACTATTAGCCTTATGCACATTTAGGGGCTTCTGTGACCCAGTAGTTTTACATATTTGTCTTCCTACTTTATCCTCAAAATGCTCAGCTCTGACTCACTGCTGCGTAGAAGCTATAATGTGGTGTGTTGTGTCATTCAACAGAACTTAGAAAAGCATTGTGCCAAACAGGTGACTGCCATGTAGATCAGGCAATTCTCAGCTCTTTACATATATTTATGTATCTCCATCACTGTGAATATCTTGCCAGATCATTCTTGCATGTCAAACTTTAGCACTTTGAGATTTCTCGGAATGTAAAGTGCACTATAAATAAAACGTATTATTATTATTATTACATGTATTATTAAACAGGTCTATCAACATCTGTGTGGAGCAAACCAGACCATCTGTGAATAAGCAGACCACAGAACACACCGTAATTCCATTCAACGTTTTATTCTTTTACACCACAAATGTACAATTAAGAAGCGAACAATTCATAGTTTTGTACAGTGATTCTTCAAGAGCCTTCGGGAGCTGGAGGAGCTAGTAGGAGTGAGTAGTAGGCCTCGGACACCATCTCTACTCTAAGAATGGTCCCGTCACCCACCCAGAAACTACATGCTCCGGAAATGCTTTCTAGATATCAGTCCATTAAAAATAAAAAAACTAACTCCGCTTTAAAACGCAGTAAAAAAAACATCCTAATAAAACACATAGAAACTAACAAAAATACAGAATAGTAATTACTGTTGCTCTGTGTAAATGGTGTGTGGTGATTCCACATCGATCTGACACACACACACCTTCAGGAATAGCCTTTAGTTTGATGAAGACCCTCAAACACTCCCATTCACACAACACACACAGCATAGACATTACTCTGATACAGTCAAGGGACACATTAACAGTGCAGCCAGCTCTGCGCCCCGTATCGACAGCCTGGTTGGCGTGGTCCAGCGTAGCGCAGCCTGGCTCGCGTGGTGCAGCGTAGCGCAGCGGTCAGTTGAACCACGTGGTGTTGAGCTGCGTCTGATGCTTGATGCTGGTGTCCATCTTGAGCACCTCTCTGATGGCCATGGTGGCGTAGGTGGACGACGGGAGGGAGAACTCCATCCTCAGGGCCCGGTACTTCCCCTCTGACGGGCGGGAGGAGGAGGAGGAGGAGGAGGAGGAGAAGACGGAGAGGGAGGAGGAGGAGGAGGAGGAAAAGGAGGAGTAGGAAGAGGAGGGGGAGGGGGAGGAGGAGGGGGAGGGGGAGGGGGAGGAGGAGGGGGAGGAGGAAGAGGAGGAGTAGGAGGAGGAGGAGGCGGAGTAAGAGGAGGAGTAGGAGGAGGAGTAGGAGGAAGAGGAGGAGGAGAGATTCAGAAAAAAGGGAGAGAGGGTGAAGAGACAAATGTTACTACCAAAGACGTAAGTGTTTAATGTGTGTGTGTGTGTGTGTTTAATGTGTGTGTGTGTGTGTGTGTGTGTGTGTATGCGCGGGTTGAGAGGGGAAGGAGGGGTATGACATGGAATCTGTAAAGTAGTGTTTTAATATGTAAATGCATGTTTTCATCGTATTGTATGAACGCATGTTCTATTGCATCATTTTTATTATATTGTTGTATGTATTTGGGACTGGAGATGGAAAATAGCAAAAGCTATAATCTAGTACAATTCATCTTCTCTCTAAGGAGACTAATGTATTTGTATGTTGTCCCTGAAATAAACTTCTAAACAATAAATAAAGTGTCTGGAACACGCGCAGCTAAGTTAAGTGTGTATGGACGGTGCAACACTACTAGGAAGGACCTTTGTTGAAGACTGGGCCAGGCTTGTCCTCGAGTTTCTCCACGTCCGTGTGGACCAGCGAGATCCGCGGGTTGTCGTAGAGAATCACCTCCCTAGGGAAGAGAGAACAAGCACAGAAAACAACCTCTCACGTAGCCGTCCCAAGCGTTTGAACGTTGATTTGTTTTTGTTGTCGTGGCGGTGTATCTTACTGACCAGCTGACGTCCATGGGTCGGATGAGAACGCGGCGGTACGCCCCGGCCAGGGAGTAGTCCCGCACCTTGTGCCTCATGTTGTCGATGTCCAGGTCATCAGCGGTCAGCATCTCCCGGTAGCCCTTCCCCACTAACCGCAAAACAGAACCGTGGTCACAGCTCAAACACGGGATCCACAGACTAGCTGCAGTGATGACCGATGGTCATGGTAAATGGACGGCACTTATATAGCGCTTTTCCACCTTAGCGGCACTCAAAGCGCTTTCCAATGGCCTCTCATTCACCCATTCACACACACATTCACACACCAATGGCGTAAGCTGCCATGCAAGGTGCTAACCTGCTCATTGGGAGCAATTTTGGGGTTAGGTGTCTTGCTCAAGGACACTTCAACATGTGGACAGTCGGAGCTGGGATTCGAACCGCTGACCCTTCGATCACTGAAAGACCCGCTCTACCAACTGAGCTAAAGCCGCCCCAGTGATGACTGAAGGAGTAGGTGTACTATAAGGGCAGATATTCTGACATTGTTTACATGGGTGGCGTGGGTATACTGCGTCTGTGAATAAAGACGTGGGTATAATCTGTACACCTCTGTATACCCGCCACTACTCTCCTGACTAGGTAGAAACTGAGGGTCGTTTCAGGTCGAGGCTGGAAATCTCTGAATCGCTGAACGGAAACACGGCAGTTGGTTACCGTGGTGAGTGGGGTAGATCACATCGAAGCCGGGCAGGGGCATCACAATGTCGTGGACGGAGTGATTCTCCGCCTCTTCTGCCGTCAGGGGAAAAGCAGTGCCTGGACATGGGGTTGGAAGTCGGAGAGCGTTTTAAGTCACATGACATCTACCTGATACTTTGCGTCGATGGTTATTCCATTTAGGCTCGCCCAGTGTGTAGACTAAAGAACGCTGACTCATAGGGTATTTCAAGAATCGATTCGATTCCGATTCACAAGGTTCAGAATCGATTATTTCGATTCAATATCGATTCGGTTAGTGTTACTAAAACCTGTGTTTTTTTAGCTGTTACCTTAATTACATGACTGCCAAGTTATTCAACACATCAATACTAGGGCTGGGTATCGATACTGATTTCCAAAAATGAATGAATGAATGAATCATTGAATGAATTCTTGAACTATTCATTCCTTCATTTATTCATTCATTCATTAAATAAAAGATCGATTTTGGGATTCATGAATCGATTCAGAATCATTTGATTCAGAATCGATTTTTTTTTTTTTTTTTTTTTTTTTAACCCAGCCCTATTGACTCACATTCTGTAAGATCTGACTCAATGACGCGCTGTTGTGAGTTGATATTGGCGACACATCCCTCACACACACAACACAGTCACCCGGTTCCACCCGGTTCCACCCACCTCCTCGGAGAACCAGGTCCCCCTCGACCGCCTTCAGCCCGAAGGCCTCTATGCGCCGGCTGACCATGGTGTTCCACACGTAGCTCTGATAGCTGTGGATGTACATCAGCCGGTTGTTGCGTGGGATCTGTGGACGAGAGAGAGCGCACGTGTGTGTCGTCTGCGTTCGGGAGAGAGAGGGGGAAAACGGGTGCGTTCCGGGTGCGTTCCGGATGCGGGAGGAGGCGGTGCGACCGTACCAGTCCGAAGGCGGTGATGATGTTTTTCTTGCCGTACATAGACAGGCCGCGCAGCAGCTGTCCCTCCACGCAGCGTTTGACCGGAAGCTTCTTCAGCGCCGCCTCCGGGTCCTGAGACTCCGCCCACTCCGCCCTGCAGCGAACCAGGAAGCTCTTCTCCGCTGGGGGAGGGGTCACATCGAGAAGCGTTATCACGGTTAGAAGCGGCCCGGTGAACACACTTCCGTTTCGCTGCCGCGCTGACGTATCACGTCGCGGACGGAAAGCAAGACACAAAACAAAATGGATGCTTCACCTCCGGGGCGGGGCTTCAGGATCAGGTCCACCACCTCGGTCCAGTTGTTCTGCAGGATGGCCCTGGTCCAAACAAGATGACAAACCTACGTCAACCACGCCTGCCTTGCGCCATTCTCTATGAGCCTGGGCTGAGTTTGCCAGAGGCATCGTAGCGCTACGTTCGTCGTAGCGCTATGATGAACGCCATAGCTTACGAGGAACGTAGCGCTACGATGCCTCTGGGAAACTCAGCCTTGTTAAGTGCTTACTGTGCTTTGTTGTATGATTCACGTAAATATCATATTAGAGACTACAGGGATAGACAACACATAATGGCCGACCATGTAGGCAACTTCTCTGTAACTATTTGTGCACTCTCCTGTTAGTCATGTCTCTCTTATGAAGTATCTAGCCCATGTTTACTGCTCTGTATATGTTCTTAGCCAATAGACAAACATTTTCCAGGATCTTGCTCGATCGTCTCGTTGAAAGAGGTCAAGGTAGAATTTTTACAGCTCACTTTTCTGACCCCCGTGTGAAACTGTTTTTCTGCTTCCCTCTGGAATATGTAGGGGTGGGACCTATGCCCACCCTCCCATTGCTCTCTGTAAAGCGCATTGTGTTGCCTCTGTGTAATAAATGCGCTATACAAATAAAGTTTGATTTGATTTGATCTCTCCCCCCGCCTCCTTGCCCTGTGCGTTAGCGGGCCGGGTCCGTACCTGCCGACCTCGTACGTCGGTACCGCCGTGGTTCCGAAGCGCTGCATGCCGTAGTAGTTGATGAAGCCCGTCTCTTTCAGGGAGGTCAACGCCTGCTGGACCTGCTCCTCCGTACCCGTTATATTCCTGGACACAGACAAACAAACACGCGCGCCGTGAATGAATGAACAGAGCCAGAGGGAGCCATTTTGAAAACGCGCACCGTCTGGCGCACTAGGCCTGAAGTCAACATATTTCAAATAGATGGAGCGGGAGCTTTGTGAATAATGCATTTCATACTATTTACATGAAATGCGCATACATTATAGCTACTTATGCACAGAGATTGCAGACAGAGACATCATGGGGTGTGTATTAAAATGTCACTCATAGCATTAGCAGTAATACGTCAGATCAACGCTCAGTGATGGTGGAACACAAACAAACAGTTGCCCCAGGTGTCCAGCCCAGGTGTGGGTGTTGGAGGTCAGTACCGACCTGATGACCACAGTGAAGCGATTCCCCTGCAGCTCCCCCAGCTTCAGGGGGTGGTTTTTATACACAAAGTTCCCCAACTTGAAGTTCATGAGGCACTTGTTGAGGTGAGACAGTCTCTCTGCGGTTATCCTGAAAAAAAAAGGGTCAGTGAAAAAGGTATAAGTCACGCACATCCGCACTCAAATCCAGGTGCTGGACAGAGAAAGGTCAGCGAGAGAGAAGAGATTGTCTGCATCGCTGGTATAACTCCCAATAGCCTGTATTTATTGAGTTAACACCCAAGCGTGTGACATTTCGTGTTCCCGGGTCTGAGGAAGAGCTGGGAAGGCTTGAAATGTCACACGCTTGGGTGCTAACTCAATAAATATAGGCTATTGGGAGCTATACCAGCGATGCGGACAATCTCGTCTTTATCCTAAAAAAGGTCAACGGACAGGTCCTGATTGGACCGTCAGAACTGACTCTGCCTAGCAACAGGAAGCCCAGTGACGGCCCGACGTCAAAGAAACCAGATTGAACTCTGAATACTTAGTAATGCTCCAAACGGGTGCTTTTGACTTCCTGGCAGGAAAAACATGCTCACTTGAGAACTGCGATCTCCTGCACAGTGATGGCTCTCTTGTCCTTCGTCCCCATGTATGAGAAGACATTAGGTCTGAGCCTGGGACAAAGCAGAGACAAAAAAAAAGGTTAGCGCATGCATAGTAATCACTATGGACACTTTCGTCCCCTTTGATACTAAATCTTCGGATTGCATTAACAAAGATTTTAATGAATGAATGAATGAATGAATGAGTGAATGAGTGAATGAATGAATGAGTGAGTGAGTGAGTGAGTGAGTGAGTGAGTGAATGGCTTTATTTCGAACACGTGAAAATAATACAAAATGTAATTTGTAATTTTACTAGATGCCACATGAGAAACCTTGTTAAGTCATAATGAAGGACGTGTTCTGTACAGAGGTTGGGAACATATGACAGTATAGAGCTCAGAGGTTGGGAACATATGACAGTATATAGCTCAGAGGTTGGGAACATGAGACAGTATATAGCTCAGAGGTTGGGAACATGAGACAGTATATAGCTCAGAGGTTGGGAACATGAGACAGTATAGAGCTCAGAGGTTGAGAACATGACAGTATAGAGCTCAGAGGTTGGGAACATATAACAGCATATAGCTCAGAGGTTGGGAACAGATGAGAGTATACAGCTCAGAGGTTGGGAACATGACAGTATATAGCTCAGAGGTTGGGAACATATGAGAGTATATAGCTCAGAGGTTGAGAACATGACATTATACAGCTCAGAGGTTGGGAACATATGAGAGTATATAGCTCAGAGGTTGAGAACATGACAGTATACAGCTCAGAGGTTGGAACATATGACAGTATACAGCTCAGACCTGAGGAACTTGGAGAGCACGTTGATGGCATCCATGGTATCCTTGTTCTCCTTGTAGAGGACAAAGTGGCAGAAGCTGCCGCGGCTTTTGGGCCAGGAGTGCTTTCTGGGAGCTTTCCGGGGGGGACAGAGAAAAGGTCAAAGGTGAGAGGCGGAGGCTATCAGATCATCAATAAAGAACCACTCGCACTGAAGTCGGTTAACCGGTAATGAATGCTGTTCAGTCTTAAAGCTGTGACACCATTTCTAGACACTCCCGACTCCTTCGGTCTCTCGAGTCGGAAGAGACGGATCTCTCGTGGACTAGGATGATGTAATGACTTCAGAAGAATGACATCATTACCAGAAACCTCAAAATCTCATGTGCCTCCCCCTCTGAGAGGAGTGGACGAGAAGATCTTACCTGCAGACGATTTGACCTCTGTCCAATCAGAGAAGAGCAAAAGGAGGATAGAAGAATGTTACTAACAGCAGCTGGTGGACTGTGAGACGGTCGAGCAGGGGCGGGGCTCCGCATGCAGGGGGCAGGGGGGGAGGAGCTTGTTGCGTCCAAGCGGAGGACTGTGACGTGCATGACGAAGCAGCCATGATCTGACTCGGTATTGCCCTTACTCGGCTCGTCTTTGTTGATCAAAGGCTCGGGGGAACTGTGTTCAACGGCGGTATTTCTCGACACCACGAACACTCCGCTAGGCTACGTCGTCTAAGGCGGCCAGCATGTAGAGTAGCTCACATCATCATCATCCATGTGTTTTGTCTGGTGGGTCTGGTTGCTTCAGGTCGAGGATCCTGATTTTTGGGTGGTCGACAAACCCAGAGACGATTAGTTGAGTCTAGTCTGGGTCTTTTTCCAGAGTGATGCAGGTGTGTTGGCCTTGCAAATGCTCCTGGGCATGCACACGTTCAGCTATGGCGGTCCCCTTCCTCTGAGCCTGGTGTGTGACATGGATGTATTCATAGAACTGGATACAGCCACTCCATTCACTGACCGCTATCAAAAGTGAAGCCCTATTGAACCGCGCCATCTTGGCAAATTCCGCGTCGTTTGACGTATTTCCGGCGACTTTTGTACTTGCGCACTTGCGTACTTGAGAAAAGCACGACTGCACAAGTACAAAAGTCATTGACATTTGCCAAGATGGCGCGGTTCAATAGGACTTCCCTTTTGAGTTCGAACCCCAGGGGGGGGGCTTGGTGTGTGACCACATGCAATGGAGGATATGAGGCCAAGCTGGACGATGAAAAGAGCATGCGACAGAACCCTCTCCAACCGCTCCGTAACTGTGCACCCCACTTCAGAAAATCTCTGCCGGAAATTGTCAAGACCTTTTAATGAACATTAATCATAAATATATTATTCAGAAGTTTTAATGGGCACTTTAAACCCCCCCCCCCCCCCCCACCACCACCCACCCCGATAGAAAGGATATTAAGGACCCACTAATTGTGGTTCAGAATCAGTGTTGCCAACTCCCCTGTAAGGGAAGCAGCTGTTGGCTCTCCCAAAAGTAGCTAGAAGACGCAATCAACTAATTATGAATAGAAACTAAAAATGAATAGAAGAGACTAGCCAGGTAGTTTCCAAACTAACTATTTACGTATTTACAAACCTATTTTTTTGTGGCGATATAACTTTAACATTCGCTTTCTTCTTTTCCAGATATTTCCTGCGGGGCTGCTATCTAGTCAGACAGGCCGTGTGAGTGCTGAGGAGAAAGCAGCCCTCACTCCTCTCTCGTGAGCTCGTTTATGACGCGGACCGCAGAACAGGATATGCTAGGCTACATGCTTTTGCAGAGCTTTGTCAACACAACCGTTCCCCAAATGACCAGAAAAACCCGCTAGATTTCGTCGCAGGTCGCTTTTAATTAATTAAAGTCTCCAAAGGGGGTCTGGAAAGTCGCCAGATACGGCGCCAAAGTCACCAAGTTGGCAGCACTGTTCAGAATGCGGTTAACTCCTATTATTAGCGGACCACTGTATTACAGAAATGAGAGCAACACAGAACAATATGATTAGCTTTGGTGCTGAATCCCGCGTTACAGAAACAACCCCGTCCTTTACCTGCTAGCGCTTTTTTCCCGGCCGCGTGATAGGCCACGATGAACTTCCTGCCCTCTCTCTCCTCCGTCTTCGTCTCCAGACCAGGGTACTGGGTCTTGACGGCTTTGTGGACCAAAGTCCTCTTCTCTTTGGTGTCATCCACTATCTGTGTGAGACAAAAAAAATAACTTAGCCTCAAAACACACAGCTGAGACACACTCCTTTAAGATTGAACAGACGGGGGCTAACCTCAATGGACACATTGCCTTCTTTGTTCTTGAAGAGCTGCAGCTCTTCCAGCTGCTTTTTCTGCTCGTCTGTCAACACCTCGGTCTCCTCCTCTGGCTGCTCCACCTCGGGGACCTCCTGCAGCACAAAAACCCCGACATGAAACGCAGAGACGGCTCTGGACTTTTGGAGGCCCTAGGCCAAATTTTCTGTGGAGGCGCCCATTTGAAGTAAAACCTACAGTACCTACCATCAAGCAATAAAGACTGATGATCCATCGATCCATCATCATGTAATGTTAGGCCATCAGCAGCAATGACGCACTTAAGTATCACATTTTACCGCCCTGATGACATGTGTACTGCCTTTAAGGCACTTAATACTACCAGGTATTTATAATGGGGCAAGGTTAGAAGAATATATATGAAACAGGAATACAATATATATGAAAATAAAGTTAACATACCCCCCAAATGGCAAAGTATGACTCTAACCTCAGCCTCCAGGGGGAGAGAAAGATCATCCAGGTGCACCGTCTTTCCATCTCTGTTGATCTCGTTCACCACAAAGTCAGAGTACCTGAAGCACAATAACCTTCTCATGAGTCTTCTCTAACACAGACGCACACAGACGTTTTGCTCTCTAGGGTTGGGACTGACTGACCTCTCCTTCAGGATGCCCGAGAAACCCTCGTGGTCACTGACAAACTTCAGTATCCCCACGTCCACCTCGGAGAGGCCGTGTCTCATCATGTCTGCAAACGTCTCTCCTTCCGTCTCCTCCTCCTCCTCCTCCGGCTCCTCCTTCTCACCCTCCTCCCCCTGCTTCTCGCCTCCTTCACCCGGGGCTAGCTTGTGACCAAGTCCTTCATCTTTCTCATCCGTATGTACCCTGGGTCTCTTAGTGGTGTGGTCCATGTCCTCCTCTGGACATGTCCTCTTCTCCCCCGCAAGAGCAGGGGACAGCATTGGCTCTGTGTCCTCCATGGGGATTAAGCTGAAGAAAACAGGGGGAGGTAATGAAAGCTAGCAGCAAGCTAACAGCTGTTGTTCTCTACAACACAAGATTGATACTCACAGCTTGGTACTCACAGCTTGTGGAAGGAGGTAAAGGGAGGGTAACAATGCAATTGGGAGATGCGAGCTGCCCTGGTGATAATCCTTAGAAGGGTGGGTCTCGTCAAACGAATACAGAGAGAGTTAATGGACCTTAGACAGTTGGGGTGGGGGTTAAGAAAAGAAAAAAGGCAATTTAGTACACTGATGGATGCGGTCACAGATCTAACAATAAAATCAACCATATATTCTATCCACTGACTCGCAACAACAGACTGCATCTGTTTCCGGCATCTAGTTAGATATAGAATAGTTTTTGGGTGGGTTGTTATGCTTTTTCACCTGTCAGACAACAACGTTTCCTAGCTGTTGATGCTTACAAATTGTGCATTACGTAGCTAGATAAAGTTAGCTTGCTAAACTACACACTAGGCAAGCCCGAGTTTATTTACATCCATCTGTAACCTGGATACTCCTCAGCCAAGTAACATTAGCACACAAACATGTGCTTATTTGATAAAGCTAGTTAGCAAGCTGGCTAGCAAAATCAAATAAGAAACAATGACACATGTAGGAAACATAGGAAACATAACAAGCAGCAATACTCAAGTCAAATAAAACACAATAGTCTATCTGATCTCATGAAGTGCTTTACCTGCTGCCCAGGTACAGTAGGACCATGTAGAGAACAGATTACAACAGACGCCACTTCTCCACAACACGTGCAAACTTGATTCCGGAAGTTGTCAAACCATAAATCCCGCCCATCTCAAACACTGATTGGATGTGGGACCTGTCAATCGCTATGCTTCTGCATCACTTTGTTTATGGTGGGTTTAACGCATGGGGCGCGAGGCTGTTACCTCAGACTGACAGCCTGTGAAAACGAATATCTAACGTCTCCCGTTTTATTCTTGCTTCTATATAAAACAGGCATGTAAAGTCACCAAGCATGTTAGAACTAAGTAGGAACCATGAATGTATGTATTTAGCTTGTGAACTACAGAGTTCTGGGTCATTAAGCCAGATAGCCTAGCTGCTTCCCTCACGTGACGGCAGCTACTGGCCATTGCTCTGTATCCCAGTTGAGGGAATGGTTACTCACACCATTATTAAGTATTTATTTTGTTTCATTTTGTCTCCTGGACTCATTGGGTTTATTTTCTGGCTACAGTAAGAAGGTATGAATGTGTATCAGGTTAAAGTTAGACAGTAAGAAGGTATGAATGTGTATCAGGTTAAAGTTAGACACGGTTTGATTCAACGTTTCTGAGCTGAGCGACGGTTGAGAGGAGTGTAACCGACGTCACCATGGTAACACAGCCAGTGGGGGGGGGGGGGGGGGGGGTGTTGCGTCACGGCACTGACAGCTGTTTGTCTCTATGATGTCATAATAGGACATGGGTGATATAAATGTGATGTCATAATAGGACATGGGTGATATAAATGTGGCTGGAAAGTGGTCCCTCTTCATTATGGACAGTGATTGATCGAGAGACATTTAGCCTGTGTTAAATGTTATAAACATGCCTTGCTTTCCATGGATTACGTGCTGTTTCCGGAAGGTAGGTCTTCTTATTCCAACAATAGTTACCCCCCTTGCTTTAAAAAAAAGAAGCTAGATTTATAACTTTTTGAACAAGCTGGGAGTAATGCAGCGGATGATAAGTAGACTAATGATAGTAATGAGGCTACAGTAGCATAGGCCTAGCTGTAGCCTAGATGAGCTTCACCTTCAGGTTACTGAGAAAGAGCGCAAGTGAGCAAGACACATTTATCTGTGCCCAATTTAAATCACATGGATTTGTAAGTAGGATATCTTCAAATGTGTAGGTCCTATCCTGGGTTGGTAGAGTAACGTTAGGCCTATACCTACAGTCATTTGAGCAGATTCAAATCAATATACCCCGTCAACAATTCTAATAGGCTAATTACAGATATTATGGAAATTGTCGGTACCACGCGCAGGCGCAGTGTCCCGTCTTCCCGTAGCCAGAACCTTCTAGAAGCCTCGGCTGTGTGTTCATTGCTGCACACTTCTAGTCTAAGCAGCCTCAGTTCCCGTTTTATTCATATTAGCTCATATAGTCCAACGGACCGGGCTATGAATTGGGCTCGGCTATTGTGATACAATGAAGCAATAATGTGAACTGCTGGCTGAAACAGCCCGACAGCTTGTGGCGGTGGAGAATGTGCTTTAAAAGCTGGCACTATTAAAAGCTGGCACTATGCTGTCTGAATAGGTAGGCCTACTTGTACTAGGCCTAATAGGGGTTCTATCTCATGCTTACTGTTTTGGTGTGAAAATGAAAAGCAAAGCTGCTTCATACCTTTGTCTAACCAACTTCTTCTTAAACAGAAGAAACGATTTAATCCTGCAGGCAGCCCACGACAGAGGTAATAAATACTATGATTCAGCATCAAACATCATCCAGGAGCACCACCATGCAGTCGGTTTCATATTGGCCACCATTTCTCTTTTCTACCCAGTGTCAGTCACATCAAGGAGACCAATGGGGTCCCTGCCAGTAAGACCACCTCTGGCCAGGTGGGTGAAGACACCTTGACCCCAATGGTCAAAGCCATTGATGTGAACTTACTCCTTCCTGCCAAGGTGGTTGAGGTCAACACTCCCACCAAAGTGAAGGCCGCCAGCCTCCCCAAGGTGGTTGAAGCTCCCACCCCCATCAGAGTGGTTCAACCCGCCACCATCATCAAAGTGGCTGAAGCTCCCACCCCCATCAAAGTGGTTCAACCCGCCACCATCATCAAAGTGGCCGAAGCTCCCACCCCCATCAAAGTGGTTCAACCCGCCACCATCATCAAAGTGGCCGAAGCTCCCACCCCCATCAAAGTGGTTCAACCCGCCACCCCCATTAAAGTGGCTGAAGCTCCCACCCCCATCAAAGTGGTTCAACCCGCCACCCCCATCAAAGTGGTTGAAGCCACCACCCCCTCCCACGTGAATGGTACGTTCCATGCCTTCCTCCCTGTCTTTCTTGTCAACTCTGTTGTCTCCTTGTCCAACGTCTGACTAGATGCTAAATCATATTTGTTCTAGAGTAATGTATATTGTTCTACCACTCACCTGGTGCGTCAGGTGCGTACGGTTGTTTATTAGTAAACAACTGTCTCTTCCCTTGGTGCCTCACTAGGCTCTCTCCACCTTTGGGACGTCTGCGCTTCCAGCTCCCTGGACAGGTGAACAAGTACTTTATTGAAACAGGGTGAAGGCGTGACAGGCAAGGGGGGCATACTAATTATTCCCGGCGACCTTGATTAAAACCTTGGCTGTGTGTGTGACCCCACAGCGCAATCATGGACCACAGGGGTCGGCTGCCTAGTTTGCACTGGGCGAGTATCAGGGTTCCTGAGGGTCACGTTGGACAGAGAGGCCCCGCCCCCACCGCCACCCTCACACACCAGCAGCTGGTCTGCATGGGGTACGCTCTGAGAGAATGGACTGGCTGCACACACACGCTAGACACGCTACACACACCAACACACAACATTGTAGAGTACATTTACACACAAACGAAACACATTGAGTGTGTAACTTTACTGACTCACTGAGTTTGTCCATCCCAGGTTCCCCAACCTTGCGCAGACCTGCTACCTGAATTCCACCCTGCAGAGTCTTCTGAGCCTCCAGAGTTTCTGCAAAGGGCTCCGCAAGCAGCAGAGAGTCTGGAATTCAGTACCGGGAGCCAACCTCTTCAGGTGCTTCACACACACACACACACACACACACACACCCACACACACACACACACATTTGTACACAATAGGTACTCACAGAGTGCTGCTCCAAGAAAAATGCAATACATCCACACACCACACATGGTCCACATACAGCAACAGTAGAATTCCTTTGTGAAAACTCTCTCTCTCTCTCTCTCTCTCTCTCTCTCTCTCTCTCTCTGCAGGTTCTTTCTGGGGATCCAGGTGTCCAAGTTCACCAACGACCGGGGCCTCAAAAAGAGGCTGCTCTGGGCTTTTAAGGACTGTGTGTCAGCTGAGGCAGAAGAGTTCAAGGACAATGGCCAGAAGGTCGGTAACAGCTTCTTTTTGGGGGGGAGTGACTATTCTTACGGCGTCTTTTTGTATTGATTCAATGTCGTTATGTGCGCCGTAAGAATAGCAGGCATGTCTGTTGTCACGGCCGCCATCTATTAAGCATCAATTTCAAGCATTTTAACCATGAAGACATATTTGGGTTAGGGCTAGGGTTAAGGTTAGGGTTGAGGTTGGGGTTAGGGTTAAGGTTGGGGTTAGGGTTGAGGTTGGGGTTAGGGTTAAGGTTGGGGTTAGTGTTAAGGTTGGGGTTAGGGTTGAGGTTTGGGTTAGGGTTAGGGTTAGGGTTAAGGTTGGGGTTAGGGTTGAGGTTTGGGTTAGGGTTAAGGTTGGGGTTAGTGTTGGCGTTTAGGGCAGGGTTAGGGCACCGTAAGAATAGACTGTGACTTTTTTGTTAACAGCTTTTAAGGCTTCAGTGAGTGAAACGAAGAACAAAATGCAATAATTTGTTCCACTGTATTTTCTTACCTGGTTTTCCCTAGTATGTTTCATTCATTTATGTGTGTGCGCGTGCCTGTGTTTGTGTGTGGTGTGTGTGTGTGTGTGTGTGTGTGTGTGTGTGTGTGTGTTTAGGATGCCCATGAGTTCCTTGGCTGCCTCCTGAACCAGCTGATGTCTCTGGCTCCAGGTCTGAAGGGACAAGCAGTGGCGATGGGCAGGACCTATACCTGCCCTATCCAATCACATTTCACCTTCCAGCTGCAGAGCACAAGGACCTGTAGAAGGTGAGACACACGCACATACTGTGTGTAAACATGCATGCATTGCACACACACACACACACACACACACACACACACACACAAACAAACACACACACATACTGTACACATTTTTAGCTGGAACAGATCTAAATCCTTTTTCTTTGAAGGTGCGGAATGAAGTCCTCAAGACAGCAGAATAATTCAAACCTGTCCCTCGATTTGATCAGTGGCGATTCTGTAAAGGACAGCTTTCACAGATATTTCATGGTCAGTGTCACACTCTGTACTCTATTCACTGTTGTTGTATTTAACGATGAGGTCTGTATATCTCCCCAGGCGCTCGTACTAACCTTCTCCAACTCCATATGCCACAACTAGCTATGGTTAGGGTTAGAGTTAACGGATCAGTTAGTAGTTGATCGTTTATTTTTAGACATTTTTAATTCATTTATTGATTTTATTGGGGGTGGGCGGGGCTCAAAAGTGTTCCAGTGTCATGTACTTCCTGTAAACGATATTGGAGATGACCGCTGTTTCCTCTCTGCTGTAGGAGACGGAGCTGGACTACAGATGTGACTGTGGGGGTTCTAGCTCAGGCCTGCGCTGGTCTCTACTGACCATGCCTCGGTGAGAGAGCTGACCCTTGACCTCTGTGGGCTCGTCTGTGCATGCATATAGACATATAAGACTTCCTCTATTGCCCAAACACTTGCCAGTGATAATTATACAGCATTGAAATGCAACACCAAAGACTAAAATGACATCTTATATTTTACTACAGGCTACAGTTACATCTCTTCATATCAGAATTTGTTTATTGCCATGCAGTTTTCAACGAACTAGGAATTTGCTTTCATATATGTTCTTGTTCTTATAGAATATAATAATATAGTTATATTAGTATATCTACAGCTACAACATTACCTTCCTCTACAACTCTCTCTGGATTCTTTCTTTTTTTCTCTCAGGGTGTTGGTCCTCCATCTGAAGAGGTTCAGAAAGACGTCAGGTTTCACTCTGGAGAAGACAGAGGACCCGGTCCACCTGTCCAGAGAGCTGGTGGTGAGCTCTGGACCATCTGGGGAATCCGCAGTCCTTCTCCATGACAACAGGACCCAAACACCGGACCTCAACCAGAACCGAGGGAACCACATCCAGAACCAGAGCCCCCCACCGGCCACAGGTAACATCCCAGTAAAGGGTTCTGATCCTGCGCCGTTACAGATCACACAGAACGGACCAGGTGTAGAATACACTCTATTAAGCCGGGCTCAGACTACAGGATTTTTGGGCCGATTTATCCCAGATTCACCCCTCCCGACAATCGGAGGAGAAATCTGGTCTGGAACGTTGGTCGGGGGCCGATGATCGGCCCAGATGATCTTGTAATGTGAGGGGTTTACAGATCCAATCTTTTACCTCCCGATCGGCTCGCAGACCCATCGGGGCGGCCCCGATAATATCAAACATTTTTCATATTTAAGATTATTACGTCCCGACTTTACAAGCGAGAGGGCGAGACCAGTGGTTCGTTGCTCCCTCGGGCGCGATAAGATCCTGTAGTGTGTGCTGAGCCGTTATTTTCAAATCTTGCCGTGTGTGCTTGTTTGAGATGCGCAAGAAGAATATCTGTTAAAATTCTCCTTATGTGCGTGATGTAACCCGATTTCGAAATCGGTTAGGATTTTAAATATCCTGTAGTGTGAGCCCAGCATTAGTCAGAGCTGGAGAACAAGCATAGAGATCAGACTGGTCTTTTCTTGTCCTGTCCTTTGCCGATCCAGTCCTTCTGAGCACAAAGGAGAGCGAGCCAGAGAAAGAGGGGAGCGACTATGTGGTGCGGAGGACAGAGACAGATACTCTAGACTCAGAGAGACACAATCAAACACTCAAAGAGAAGGTAGCAGCCGACTGTATGGTTGAGAATAACACATGAGAACATCAGGCATGATCATGTTGATTCTGTGTGTATTGTATAAAGCTGGTATGTGTGTGTTAGTAATTACTAGCTTGTATTTCTCTCGTGTCAGGGAGGGTTCAGATACTGTCTTGTCAGCGTTTTGAGCCACATAGGCTCGTCTACCACATCAGGTGAGGCCTAGTTTGGACTGGATAAGACATGAAATGGCCCCTGTCTCATAGTTTAGGCACGCACACATCCTCAAGACACACACACACACACACACACACACACACACACACTTACTGTAGACCAACGACCTGGCTGAGAATAAAACAACAGAACTACTGACCTGTGAACTCGGATACATACAGTCCATGAACATAATATTATTATACTAACCTGAAAGCTTTACTGGTAAGAATACAACACACAGACAAAGAAGCAAATAACTCACAGTTGAAAGCAATTAATTGAAGGTGAGTGTCAACACACACACACACACACACACACACACACACACACACACACACACACACACACACACACAGGTTATACACATCTGATCACATCAACTGACTGTCTCCCCTCTCCTTGTAGCGTCTGATTTCCTTGTGTTCTGCATTACTGGACCAATAACATGTCTTCCCTGTTCTCTCCGTCTTCTCCATTTCCTGTGCTGACTCTGTCCCCTGTGTTCTGGGTTCTTTGTGATCCACCCTCAACTTGTTCTGTCCTGTAGGACATTACATCAGCGATGGCGTCTATGCTGATGGAGGCCCGGGAGACGGGAACGACCGCTGGCTCTCCTACGACGACCTCAACGTTTCGGAAACCACCGGAGCGTCGGTGTGTCGCCTGCGAGAGAAGAGCGCCTACATCCTCTTCTACGAAAGACAGGTGCCCTGTTCTCATTCACAGTTCTACACATAGCATGGAAATCAACAGTCATGTCCTTCAAGTTCAAGTCATCACTTTATAAGACGGGATATTTGCATACATCAACTACTTGGTGACATATAAATGTTTTCTCTTGTAGAAGCCGGAGATTTGTCCAGGATCTGGAGGGGGCAGCCTGGGCGCTGGACAGACCAGGGAGCCTCAGGCGGACGGCCAGGGGGCGGAGCCGAGGGCCAGGGGGCGGAGCCGAGGGCCAGAGCCAGTCCGGGGGATCCTGCGCTGTCCGGACCGCGGGACCGCGGTCCGGCCGCTGGAGGTCTGGCAGGAGTTCGGCAGGCCGGGCGCTGGACAGACCAGGGAGCCGAGGGCGGACGGCCAGGGGGCGGAGCCGAGGGCCAGAGCCAGTCCGGGGGATCCTGCGCTGTCCGGACCGCGGGACCGCGGTCCGGCCGCTGGAGGTCTGGCAGGAGTTCGGCAGGCCGGGCGCTGGACAGACCAGGGAGCCGAGGGCGGACGGCCAGGGGGCGGAGCCGAGGGCCAGGGGGCGGAGCCGAGGGCCAGAGCCAGTCCGGGGGATCCTGCGCTGTCCGGACCGCGGGACCGCGGTCCGGCCGCTGGAGGTCTGGCAGGAGTTCGGCAGGCCGGGCGCTGGACAGACCAGGGAGCCGAGGGCGGACGGCCAGGGGGCGGAGCCGAGGGCCAGGGGGCGGAGCCGAGGGCCAGAGCCAGTCCGGGGGATCCGGCGCTGTCTGGAGCGCGGGACCGCGGTCCGGCCGCTGGAGGTCTGGGAGGAGGTCGGCAGGCCCCGCCGACGGCCCAAAACCAGGCGGCTGAACATGCTGGGTCAGCTGGTAGACGGGCAGGGGAACCCAATGGAACCAGAGAACCCTGAGAGAACAGACGCAGCACCGGATGAGGAGACACTGACAGAGGAGACTGCTGCAGCACAGACTCGGGAACCGGACCTCAATTGTGGCTCTGGGCTCCGGGCACTCCAAGGAGGAGTCAACCAGACTGAGGCTAACCAGACTGAGGCTAACCAGACTGAGGCTAACCAGACTGAGGCTAACCAGACTGAGGCTAACCAGACTGGGTCTAATAAGACTGGGACTTACAGACTGGGGCTAACCAGACTGGGGCTAATGATACTGAGGCTAGCAGGGCTGAAGCTACTGAGAGGGTTAGGAATAGCCGCAGCTAAGAGGACAAGGATTGGGACAAGATCTTGAACAGGGCTGGAGTCGGGGACAGGGTCAGGCTCATCTACAAGGACAGGGGCCGTTCCAGGCTCTGAGGACCCCAGGAACCCAAACACAAAGGCTCTGAGGACCCCAGGAACCCAAACACAAAGGCTCTGAGGACCCCAGGAACCCAAACACAAAGGCTCTGAGGACCCCAGGAACCCAAACACAAAGGCCTGCAGGAGCCCAGGAACAGGAAACTGCCACCACACAGGAACAGGAACCTGCCACCACACAGGAACAGGAAACTGCCACCACACAGGAACAGGAACCTGCCACCACACAGGAACAGGAACCTGCCACCACACAGGAACAGGAAACTGCCACCACACAGGAACAGGAACCTGCCACCACACGGGAACAGGAAACTGCCACCACACAGGAACAGGAACCTGCCACCACACAGGAACAGGAAACTGCCACCACACAGGAACAGGAACCTGCCACCACACAGGAACAGGAAACTGCCACCACACAGGAACAGGAACCTGCCACCACACAGGAACAGGAAACTGCCACCACACAGGAACAGGAACCTGCCACCACACAGGAACAGGAACCTGCCACCACACAGGAACAGGAAACTGCCACCACACAGGAACAGGAAACTGCCACCACACAGGGCTGGAGCAGGGGGACACTAACAAGACGGTTTAGACCCCGCCGGTGGCCTCCACCTCTGCTAATTAGACTGATCGTAGCCACCTGTCTTCCTGTGGTCACATGGGTCCTGTTGGGCAGTCAACATGCGTATATCTGACTTGTATTCCTGCTACTCTGTGCCAGTTCAATGATAACGCATTTCAGAGAATGAACAAAGGGTTTAAAAAAACAAACAAAAAACACTAGACAGGTTTGAGAGAATCAAAGCATCTCCAGGTAGCATACTGACATTTGTTAACATTAAACTGGCACTGAGTAGCAGAAATGCAGGTCAGATATTACAGTGGCCCTAAAGTGTCACAACACAACGCATCAAAAAAAAGTGACAACGCATCAAAAATTGTGACAACGCATCAAAAATTGTGACAAAGCATCAAAAAAAAGTGACAACACATCAAAAAGGTGACAACACAACACAAACCGGCCACAACACAAACCGGTGAGCCACAACACAATGGAAGTGAGCCACAACTGGGGGGGTGGAGTCTCGCCATCACGCCACTATCCACGCCACGAACCCCACAACTCGGCCCCTGAGTAGGCTAGCAACACACGGTCTTCCCCGGTGGGTGCAGGAGGGTGGCCCAGAGAGGGCTACACTGTCCGCGACTGACTCTAACCTGAAGGGGCGGAGTCTCGCCATAACGCTACTATCCACACCACAATCCCACAACTTGGCCTTTCCGGAGCCCCCCGCTTACCCCTCTGCCATCAAGCTCTGCATGTGCTGGTATGCGGAATTTTGTGAAGTACTCCATGGTGCATGCAGGGATATACTTTGAGTTAAATTTCCATTATGTGACAGTACAATTACTTATAGCCACATCTGTGTTAATATCCAGATTGCCAGAGGATGGTGTATCAGCAGTTGTCCATCTTGACCAGCATGCTCTTGAGCTCATGCAGAGTCTGAGGGAGCTAGCGCAGAGACTATCCGGGGAGTCTGATGGGGTCGCACGGGGAGCAGTACTGGATGCACTGGACCCTGCAAAAACGGAGGAGGTCTTGGAGGAGCAGCTGAAGGACAAGGAGCATCAAAGGAAGATGGTGAGTAACTTCCGGGCAGAACTTTGTTCCTTATTTTTGCAGGGAAGTGTTAAGGATCTGCCAGACGTGGTCCGGCGGGTGCTGTCAGCCATTGTGTCTACAGCGTCCATGGGAAGAGGGGGAAGAAGCCTCTGAAGAATATAACCCTCTACAATGTCATATTACGTAAGGGATTGTTCATATTTTCGCAAAATAATACATTGTCTTTGCTTCATGCCATGTGCATTGAAACCATTCCCTTTTTGGTTAAAAGGTGCAGTTATGGCCTGTAAGCCAAGCACCACTGTGACGGAGGTGTCTGCCCAGCTGCAGGAGACGCTGAAACATGCCCCTGCTCGATTCAAAAAGGTATGTGATGTCAGTCAGTTCATTTTCTCGTATCCAGTGACATGGCACGCCTCCAATGCGACTTGCGTTTACAGCCATTTCATTATGTCCTTAGGCATCTGCCCCAGCCCAGCTGACCTCCCCAGCCCAGCCCCCGACCGCAGCTCCAGCCCTGACCACAGTGGAGTCTTCTGACGTGGATGACCTCTTCTGCCCAGACCCTCGATTCAGATGAGGGTGACCTCCAGCCCAGCCCGTCTCCCTAGACCTCCCTTCCCTGATGGATGGATCAGACCTGCAGTTTTCTGGAAGCTTGTTCAAGGGGAACACTTGGATCCACTGCCTGGGATCTCTGTTCCCTTACGGACTGAATATAAACGATGACTTAAAGTGTTTTCTGTACCTCTTTTCATTGGCTATTTAGATTAAGTTGTTTATGATGTTCATCTAGAGCTCATGTTTAACTTGTCTGTTGATATGATTGACTGATTTCTGTCACTTTGTTTACTGATTTGATTGGTTTTAGTTCCTGTCACTGTTCTTCTTCGTGTGGGTTTAATGTTATATACTCTCCCCCCCAGGCTCGGGGCAGAGGGGCTATCCTTTTACCACCCTGAGCCTGGGTAAGGGGGTCACCGGGGCTATGTATCTGGGCACACCTCCAGGAGCCATGTCACCGTTTCATCATCATGCGTTGGGTGCCCCATATATCGGACAGCCCTGGATAACGTGGTCTGCGGTTTGTTCACTATTGAAGAGTTGTGACTACTGAAGAAGGCCTCTTGAAATTATTTTCACCCTAATTGTCTAATCACCATCAGATGTGCTACTATAGGCCGTGGACCAGTGCCTGCGAGATACTGTGTTTGATTTTGAAGAAGGCCTGAAGGCTTAAACGCAAATTCTATTAAAAGAGAAAATGCTTTGCTAGGCTATATGGAGCCAGAGTGTGTGACACTTTTTTCCTGCTACAACACCACTCGAACATGGCAGGCTGGCACCCTCTGTCCTGCCTATGCTCCTACCCCTCTGTCCTATGTATGTGTGTGTGTGTGTGTCAAGCCCCCAGGATTCGAAATCTAAAGTGAAGGCCTATTGAACCGCGCCATCTTGGCTAGATTTGTAGTCACTTGGCTATTTCCGGTGACTTTTGACTTGCGCAGTTGAGTTTCTCTGGCCGACGCGCGTCCACGAAAAAGTTCACATTTATCTGAAATGTAGACGCGCGTTCCCGGCTCTCTCGGCTCTCCCCGCTTTGATTTAGCAATGAAAACCGGCTTGCATATTAACCTGTTTTTGTCAAATATATCAATTGGAGAAATTATTTTTTGATCCTGGCATCTTAGTTTTAACAGGTTAAATATAATTGAACATGTTTTGTTTGCTAGTAGATGGTATTCATTCCGTTCGCGATAACGTTATTGCAGCCAGGCTAAATTCCTCCAGGGAGCCAGTGACCGGCGAGTTGAAGAGCTTCACTCCCCGCCAGCAGGAGCTTTGGCCGCGGCTACCGCATCTCGGATAACCCGCTGAGTTCCTGGCTGCTATTTCACACTCGCCCTTGATCAATCCCAATACCGATCCATGGTAACAATGAATCAATCGTTCAGATCAGATGGGCAGTGCTGCATGCATGTTACAACATCATTGTTACCTTTATTAACATAACCATAGCCTACATTTATCTCTCTAACGTTAGGCTATCCATCTTACACCAGTCGGCCATTCGATAAATGGAAGCGGTGAACGCCAACGTTGACTGAAAACACCCAAACTCAGTGTATCGTTTCATCTTCATGCTACACATCAACTCCTTTCCATTGTATGTGAATAAATTCCTGTTATTCTAAAAATATCCCATTTCTGTCCATTCCTGGAAAAGGCTAATAATTGCTGTCAAATGATCACTCCAGTTTATCACCGTATCCCACTACCATTTCAACTATGCACAGGAGGTTGTCTTGTGGTCATTTTCATTAAAAAATGATTAGCCTGATCAGTTTGTTGTATGTATTAAGCCCTTTTTGAGCGGTATGCTTGTATTAATAGCTTATAGCTTGCCATACTCACCAACCTTGGGACCTCAGAAATAGGGAGCATTTCCAAACCAAATTGCGGGGGGGGGGGCATTAAAAGCATTACAAATTAGACATTAAAAGCATTAAAACGAAATGTGAAACTGTCACGCCCCCTCTCTCTGCGGCAGCCGTGTCCTCTGCCTTCTGTCTCCTCCCAGCCCCTCCCTGCTCTGGTATGCCTGGAAGGCAATCAACGCTACCTACCAAGCACACCTGTTCCCAATCCTCATCAGCAGCTGAAGGCCTATATAAATCCCTGGCTCCTTCCCTTCGGGGCCAGATCGTACTGTTAGGAAATGGCAGGCTAGGTAACCCCAAGGCAGACACAGACACAGGTTATGCTCAAAAAAATGATTTACTGGTTCTTTACACCAAAATAACACAAAAAACGGACAAAAACTTGGCTTATAGTTCTCCTCCAACTGGGCTAAGAGTCCTTCACGAACTGAGTAATCCACAAAAAGGTGATGGCAGCAGAAGGGATCCTCAGGCAGCTGGAGAGGCAGGCGTCACAAAACTGAAAAAACAAGGAAAAACATATAAGACAAATGTCACTCGAAAAACATGAAAAAACTAGAGGCTCATACACTTTCCTGAATAGATCCTTTTTTTTCTTTTACATAGTTTTTACTCTAGAACCCTTGTGTGTAAAATGTATCTGTTGTGTAGTGTAGTGGTTAGGGCACAGTCACACTAGCACTGTTCTTGTCCATGCTGTAAGAGGGGGATGGGCCTTTGTCAGTGGGGGTCGGTACTGTGCCCGTGGATTGGGGCTGAGTGCTGGGGGAGTAACAGTACGATCTGGCCTTGATGAACCCCGCAGACACTGATACCCTACTCAACCCCACAGCCAAACCGTCCAGTCACTCCCCCAGCACTCAGCCCCAATCCACGGGAACAGTACCGACCCCCACTGACAAAGGCCCATCCCCCTCTTACAGCATGGACAAGAACAGTGCTAGTGTGACTGTGCCCTAACCACTACACTACACAACAGATACATTTTACACACAAGGGTTCTAGAGTAAAAACTATGTAAAAGAAAAAAAAGGATCTATTCAGGAAAGTGTATGAGCCTCTAGTTTTTTCATGTTTTTTGAGTGACATTTGTCTTATATGTTTTTCCTTGTTTTTTCAGTTTTGTGACGCCTGCCTCTCCAGCTGCCTGAGGATCCCTTCTGCTGCCATCACCTTTTTGTGGATTACTCAGTTCGTGAAGGACTCTTAGCCCAGTTGGAGGAGAACTATAAGCCAAGTTTTTGTCCGTTTTTTGTGTTATTTTGGTGTAAAGAACCAGTAAATCATTTTTTTGAGCATAACCTGTGTCTGTGTCTGCCTTGGGGTTACCTAGCCTGCCATTTCCTAACAGAAACATTATATATATATATATATATATATGTGTGTATGGAGCAATTGTTTTTAATGTCCGACTTTTGTCTGTGCTGTTCAGTAAATGTGCATCTGTCCTAATTTATTGTAGCCTATCTATCTACTACACAACCTAGTTCAAATTTATGAATCTCCCGCGGAAGTCAGGAGGGTTGGCAAGTAGGCTATGGTCACTGCTCCCCAGTAAAATTGAATAATTGAGGGGTTACTTACAGTACAAAAAAGTACAGCATTTGTAGAACTCGGATGATACTACATAAATTGCCATGCAAAGCCAGAGACTGTTGCTTGTAGACGACAAGACTGCTGTAACCATTCAAATGTGGAGGCTACACTGCATTGAAGGTGGGTTGGCTTACTTGACACAGAACACAGAAAACGGACACCACAAAAAAGGGCTTAAAGCAGGTCCTAAACAGCAGCAGGTCTGGTTGAGGTGTGAACTGGTCTCCTAAAAATGGCTTGAGCTGTGAGGATAAGAGGAGGCACACTGTTTCTGTTATTACATTTCAATAATAGAATATGACACACAAACCACATACATACACACATACACATACAGCCCGTCTTGGTTTAAAGCCCACTCACCAACGTCAAGGTGCAAGCCTATCGAGTGGGAACACGAGACCAATCACGAACAGGACAAACTCAGACGGGACAACACAGCATACAAATAATCAAGGAATGTGTATGTTGTCATGCTGTTTCACATTTCGTTTTAATGCTTTTAATGTCTAATTTGTAATGCTTTTAATGCCCCCCCCCCTCCCCGCAATTTGGTTTGGAAATGATCACGCCGCGGAAGATTCATAAATTTGAACTAGGTTGTGTAGTAGATAGGCTACAATAAATTAGGACAGATGCACATTTACTGAACAGCACAGACAAAAGTCGGACATTAAAAACAATTGCTCCATACACACACATATATATATAAGACAATCTCCTGTGCATAGTTGAAATGGTAGTGGGATACGGTGATAAACTGGAGTGATCATTTGACAGCAATTATTAGCCTTTTCCAGGAATGGACAGAAATGGGATATTTTTAGAATAACAGTAATTTATTCACATACAATGGAAAGGAGTTGATGTGTAGCATGAAGATGAAACGATACACTGAGTTTGGGTGTTTTCAGTCAACGTTGGCGTTGACCACTTCCAGCTATCGAATGGCCGACTGGTGTAAGATGGATAGCCTAACGTTAGAGAGATAAATGTAGGCTATGCTTATGTTAATAAAGCTAACAATGATGTTGTAACATGCATGCAGCACTGCCGATCTGATCTGAACGATTGATTCATTGTTACCATGGATCGGTATTGGGATTGATCAAGGGCGAATGTGAAATAGCAGCCAGGAACTCAGCGGGTTATCCGAGATGCGGTAGCCGCGGCCAAAGCTCCTGCTGGCGGGGAGTGAAGCTCTTCAACTCGCCGGTCACTGGCTCCCTGGAGGAATTCAGCCTGGCTGCAATAACGTTATCGCGAACGGAATGAATACCATCTACTAGCAAACAAAACATGTTCAATTATATTTAACCTGTTAAAACTAAGATGCCTGGATGAAAAAATAATTTCTCCAATGGATATATTTTACAAAAACAGGTTAATATGCAAGCCGGTTTTCATTGCTAAATCAAAGCAGGGAGAGCCGAGAGAGCCGGGAACGCGCGTCTACATTTCATATAAATGTGAACTTTTTCGTGGACGCGCGTCGGACAGAAAAGCTCAACTGCGCAAGTCAAAAGTCACCGGAAATAGCCAAATGACTACAAATCTAGCCAAGATGGCGCGGTTCAATAGGCCTTCACTTTAGATTTCGAATCCTGGGGGCTTGGTTTAACGCAAAACCTTCAAATACTGTATCACAGCAATATCCACGGTTATATTATACCCATTATATTATATCCATGAATATTACAGATCATACTAAATTGTGCACTCGCTGGGTACTCAGATTAAGCAACTCCTTTCACCTTATCTTGCTGAATGAGCCAGAAATTGTGAAAATAAAAGTTTTCTCACAAGTAAACGGTGTAGCCTGGCCCTATTATGAGGTTATTTGTAGCTCTATACAGATTCAAGATTCGCCATGTACATGGTTTACACACACTAGGAATTTAACTAGCGCAATGGCATTACGCTGATGGACATAGGACAGGGTGCAGGACAGGACAGGACAGGACAGGACAGGGTGCAGGACAGGACAGGACAGGACAGGACAGTGCAAAGACATAACAGAGCACATGCAATACACAATACAGTGCACATACAAAATACAGTAACCAATAAAAAAAAAAAAATTTTTAAAACTCACTTGGATAGCAGTGGATAGGCAGAGGAGAGACGTCCTTCATAAAATAACGAAGACATATGTCTACTTCTGGGACATCTGATGGCGCGCTGCTTTGGCGCTCACCTGTGCCTCGCCTGTGCAGCCAGGTAACGGTAGGCTATGGTAAGAGATGGTACCCACTGAGCAAAGACACGTCTAAAAGACGTCTTTTAGATGTCTTTTTTGTCTTTTTCGGACGTCCAAAGACATCCAATTAGGAGCCAGAATGAATGTTTTTTTAAGACGTTCAGATATTGAACCCGTTCTGCACGTCCACAGACGTCTTAGAGGGGTCCAAGCCAGACGTGTGAATATTGAGGGGTCCAGCAGACGAACACACGGGGTTCAGGACCGACGGACGTTATTAAGACATGATCTGAACGTCTCCCTGACGTTGCGTGTTTGCTGGGTAACCATGGCGTAGTACCTATGCGCGGCCACGTGGGACCTCGGTGCCGGAGCGTAGTACCTATGCGCGTCCACGTGGGACCTCGGTGCCGGAGCACCTATGCGCGTCCACGTGGGACCTCGGTGCCGCGCAGCGCGCCGCCTCCTCCCGGCAGACAGAGGGAGCGCGCGCTCTCTGACGCGTGCAGGTTGGAGAGCGAGCGCGAGATCCCGGCTGCTGCTGCCGAGCTGAGGGGAACGAGGACAACATCATGAGCTCGAGGAAAGGTGCGTAGTTATCATCCTTCATTCCTCCCGAATCCGCGCCGGTTTGAATGGTCTCGATGGTTCGAGGCGGAGATGGAAACTCGGGGCTTGCGAGGTTTCTCACTATTTTACTCAACGATGCTGAGACCCGCCGGACAGAGACTGAGACTGATGTGTTGTTCTTTCTCTGTGTCCCTCTCTATCCCCCTCTTCGGACGTCGGTCATGCCTGTGAATGAATCTAATCTCCCCCAGTGATGGCCATCCAGGCCAGGAAGAGACGGCCGAAGGGGAAGAAAGAGAAGACAGCCCACCATCGAAGGTAAGCAGGGCGGGGGTAGAGAGTAGTGGACGTGGACTAGCCTACGGTGCCCATTCGTTGTGTTTGTGTCAGGTCGTGACAGCGGTTGGGTCTCCATGCCGTCGGTTGTAGCCCAACGGCTCCATCCGGGGCCTTTAGCCTCTACGATGACATACGAGGAGCGAGCGTTTAAACGAACGGCAAAAACGCAGGGCGCGCGAGGGCGACGGTGCAGGTGCTGGCACCGGGACCACCGGGACCACCGGGACCGGGACCGGCCTTTGCGGCTCGGGTCCAGCTATTCTGCCCGGTCCAACTGTGTGGTGTCGGAAGGAAACGTCCCGTTTCCCCCGTTTGTAGTGTACTGAGCCTGCTGTGCCATTCTGGCCGTATCGAATATGAATTGTGTGACCTACGAGCGCAATAAAACAAGCATTGATTCTCGATCAGGTGACGCAGAAAGCGTCATGACACCGCTTTGACTGATGGGGGACCGCTTTGACTGATGGGGGTGGCAGAAACGAGCTGACAGATGTGGCAGCTTTCACTGACCTCATTGTAATGACAGCTCTGGAGACGGATAAGCAGCCTACAAGATTACATCATGTCAGTTTAGGGAAGCTGCCTATTTGTGAATCGAACTTGGTTTGTGGCAGATGGTGATATTATAGCGTGTGTGGGGCGTCAGACGAAGATTTGTGCTAGATTTTGGGGTGTGAATGAGCCTATACTGCCCACTGAGCAAAGACACGTCTAAAAGACGTCTTTTAGATGTCTTTTTTTTCTTTTTCGGACGTCCAAAGACATCCAATTAGGAGCCAGAATGAATGTTTTTTTTAGACGTTCAGATATTGAACCCGTTCTGCACGTCCACAGACGTCTTAGAGGGGTCCAAGCCAGACGTTTGAATATTGAGGGGTCCAGCAGACGTACAAACGGGGTTCAGGACCGACGGACGTTATTAAGACATGATCTGAACGTCTCCCTGACATTGCGTGTTTGCTGGGTGCACATCGCATGGTGTATCAGCCGGTATCACGGAGTGTAGGTGGCCACTCTTGTCACGAGAAGTCACGGTGGTTGGTGTGCATCGCACGGCGCAGTGACTAACGTGCATGAGAATCGGTCTGGAGAGAGGGGGTCCGACGTCTATTGGACCGACGTCACCGGCGTAGCCACTGGCATGAATTAGCCTGGGCGATACAAAGGCTCTGCTATGTTGATTCAGGACACATGGTAAGAGATACCAGAATGATTCTAATCACAAACATGTTTCCCTCCGTAGTAGCCTATATCCCAAATCCAGTATTTGAATGGCCACACTATCATTCACCAATTGCAGACTAGCCTATTTACAGTAAATGTACCCAGTTAATTTTGTTCATTATATCATGTGCAGCTTCTCAAGAGACATCACATTGACGGAGAGAAGACTGTGTGCAAAAACTCTGTGACCAGAATAAAAGAAAGGTTACAAAAGAGGGCAAGTCCCTCTCCAAGATTAAGTTTGTAATCCAGATTCACTTGGAGACGGTAGAATCTCCCTCTCTCTTTCTCCCTCTATTTGATATTAAAGCTCAGATGCCAAAGGTCTCTCTCGCCTTCAAAGTGAAACCGGGGTAATAAGATCTCTGTCCTTTGTTCTTCGTCTCTACTCATGCTTGTCTTCCGCAGTGAACACTAGAGTGTTCATCTCTGGAGACACGCTTTGAGCGAGGAAACCACAACAAGCGCACAGCGTGTTCTCAGGTGACTTCATAACGCTCGCAACAAGTTGTCCTTCCTGTTTGGCGGTATCACCCCGGTGATGAGTCCTCAGTCAACGTTCGAGCTTACAGTACCCAGCCAGGCCCCGCCCCCATTTACTACATGTAAACAGACACTTCATATGCGCGGTCTCTCTCTCGTACAAATGCACTCTCGCTCGCCCACTCACAGGTACCCGCCCTGTTTGTAATAAGAGGAAGCTCGTCCATCTAGAAGAGAAAGCTCGTCCATCTAGAATCGGCAGTAGCCACAGCTCCAATCAGCCAATCACACTCACAGTCTGTCTTTTATTCATGTAATTTGGGAAAGACACGCCCCTGTTTCCACCCCCTCTGTTCCTCAGGGGTCGACCATCCCAAGGAGGTTATTATAACGGCCCATCCCTCACCACACCCCCTTCCTGGCGGCCCTGACCACACCCCACAAGACAACACCCCCCCCGGAGAGAGCCCAAACAAAGCTGAGAAGAATAGAGGCTCCTTTCACTGATCTCTAACAGAACAGCTAGGGCAGATTCTACAGAGGCTCAAAGTCCTGGGTGTGTGTGTGTGTGTGTGTGTGTGTGTGCGCGTGCAAGTCTAAGGTTAATTTGTGAAATACCATAAATTCATGATTTCAGCTGTGCTACAGTGTGTATCAATCAATCAATCAATCAAAGCTTTATTTGTATAGCGCATTTCATACCCAGGGGCAACACAATGCGCTGTGTTGTGTCTTACACCAGAGTCTCATCCCTCAAAACCCAAATGCATGCCGGCACCTCAACTGGCCTTCTCCGTCACATTGATAATAGCCTGACTCAGCGGGTTTGAGGGATAAGCCTTGTCATTAATTTATTACTACTGCTTCGTTAATCAGTGGCGCCGATTCATGTGGTCGGCCAATTAGTGGTGATGGAAGATTCTCCCAGACTACAACCTAGCAACCACTCTGCCGATTGTGATTGGGCGATGAGTCCAGCCAGACCTTTCCAGCGCTGACATAGCATAAATGCAGTGTGGACATGGGTCTGGCTATGCGAGACTACATCAATGGTGCTTTTAGTTGTATGTTCCACACTGCACTTGAAATACATGTCAGATACCCCTTTCATAAGCTTCGACATTCTACAAGACACACCTTGTGACGTGCGTGTGTGTTTGCATGCATGTGTATTTGGGATACAGGAGGTGTGGTCTGGTCAGTAAAGTTCAGATAAAGTTCACTTTTTCCCATCAAACCACCCCCTCTTTTCACCAAAACATTCCCTTCTTTTGTGATTCTTTACTAGCAGTAAGTCAGTAACATCATCCTCCTGATCACTGCGCCAAAAAGAGCACACAAGCCATTTCTCTTCACCTGGAGATCACATTGTCCCACTGTCTGCTGATACAGTTGAGGCCTATATAGCGAAGAATCGCCCATTAAAAGCCCACATAACAGTCTGCTTTGATCCTCCCTGTTCATAGTGTGCATAGTTCACTGCCTGCTGAGTGATAATACTATTATTCATACAATATGTGTGTGTGTGTGTGTGTGGCTGTGAATATTGTTTTAGAGGAAGCTGTTACGACATTTCGTTATACTTGTATAATGACAATAAAGCTTTCAATTCAATTCAATATAGCCAACGTTCTATACAACACCGGATGAATTCAGCGTTCAGAGAACATCAGAATGGAACCAGGCCAGGCCAGCCTGGCCTACAGTATGGCTGATCAATCAATCAATCAATCAATCAACCAATCAATCAATCAATCAATCAATCAAAGCTTTATTTGTATAGTGCATTTCATATCCAGAGGCAACACAATGCGCTTTACAGAGAACAAGGGAGGAGGGCATACGACCCACTCTACATATTCCAGAGGGAAGCAAAAAACCAGTATCACCCGGGGGCCAGATAAGTGAGCTGTAAAAATTCTTACTGCTCCAGGAGTATGTTTGTCTACCGGCTAAGTGAGAAGAGGAAAGATCTGCACACTGATTTCTCCCCGTCCACTTTATTGAGAATATCGCAACGTTTCGACCCTTAGGTCTTCATCAGGCAACTTCCACGGCAACTTGCCTGATGAAGACCTAAGGGTCGAAACGTTGCGATCAGATAGATACATGCCAGTGAAGCCAGGAATAGGGCTAAACAGGAAATTCAGTGTCCATATCCTTTAAGCAATCAGACCTCACTTCCTGTGTATGCGGCGTTGCGTTGACGTTGAGTGGCGGCCATGTTTATTTGTGCCCGCTGACTCTTAGTGAGAATGCATAAGTATGTCAAGTTTAAGTATGTCAAAGGGATGATGCATTAAGCATTGAGACCTCACTTCCTGTTTACGCGGCGTTGTATTCACGTTGAGTGGCGGCCATGTTAATTTGTGCCCGCTGTCTCTTAATGTGGCCTAATACGGAACATGACAACATATTATAGGTCCGTCGCGCTCCGCCCATCAGTCAAAAAGCCTCTGTTCCCTGATTAAAAGACGTGTCTTTGACATGGGACAACCCTCGGCTTCAGTGCCACACATTTTGGTTTGTCACTTTTGAATTTGTCAAATCACAAATCCACGTGTCCCGGTCAACTTTCATTGGATACTAGACCTTCAGTCTTGCTAGCACCGGCATACAGCAGCTTATCATAAACCACAATATTACAGCTTCAATAACTTTACCGTAGCATATGCGATATGTAGGCCGCAGCTTGGATCTCATACATCATAACTACTAATGATACTCCGGCCCCAGTGCGTTCTCCCTGGTATAAATCTGTTCTCTTCTCTCTGCCGTCACCTGTAATGAAAGTATGCGCTAGGCTAGGCTCATTCCCGCTGATTGATGTCGCTACACATTGCACAGTAAACTGCATTGATTTCCGTCGGGGTTTCCGCCGGCCCACGGGTCTTTGATGGAAGACGGGCCGACAGGCGCAGCTCGGCTAGCAGGGCCAGGAGAGGTTCTCTGGAGCGGGACGATGAGGTTAGAACCGGGCCTTGTGAATCAGAACCGGTGAATGTAGAGGAGAGGTACTGTGTGAGGTAGCTTGCGTTTTAATCAGCTTCCATGCTTGGTTTAAAAAAATCTGTGTAACTGTATGTGTAACATATCTCAATCAATTAATCAATCAAAGCTTTATTTATATAGCGCATTTCATACCCAGAGGCAACACAATGCGCTTTACAGAGAACAAGGGAGGTGGGCATACGACCCACCCCTACATATTCCAGAGGGAAGCAAAAAAATAGTAATCACCCGGGGGCCAGATAAGTGAGCTGTAAATATTCTTCCCTGACCCCTCTCAACAAGGCGATCGAGCAAGCTCCTGGAGTATGTTTGTCTACCGGCTAAGAACATTTATAAAGCAGTACGTTACATCAAATTACATTTCAGAGTTATTTGTAATTGAGCACATCTGACTGGTGAATTAGACAGATTGTTTCTGGTGCCTCAGCTTGAATAAGCATCAGTGTTCGAATAACCGACAGAATTTAATTGATTCTCAGAGTGGATAGAAAAAGAACCAGAACACCAAACCAGACACCGGTATCCTGTAGTTAGTCAGGCCTACATGGCCTAGTTTACTATGCTGTGTGTTTTTCTCCACGCACCACACACACACAGGACTGGGGATCAGGGTGTGTGTTTTTCTCCACGCACCACACACACACATAGCCCTTTTCCACCAAAGGAACTCTGGTTCGTGAACCGGTTCCTTTCAAAATTCCTGGAAACTTGGTTCTGTCCAGAGAACGGGCCCGCGTTTCGACCAGTTGTGAGCCGAACCGTCGTCAGCCCACGCCCATGATGTCGTCACGGTTCGCACTGAAAAACCTACTATTCTGTGGTGCCGGTTTCGGAACCAGCTTTCGGGTTCCCGAACTCATTTCTTTTTGGTCAAAATGCTCGGAACCATTCAAAATTAGGTTCTCGAAACCGGCACCGAACCGGTTCCCTCTTGGTGGAACAGGCCTAACAGAGGACTGGGGATTAGGGGGTGTGTTTGCGCGCACGTCAGGGCGGCTCGGGAGTTCGATCCCTGTCTGGCAGATCTGGACGGCTCAGCCAATCCGTCTCTGTCAATACCGCAGCCTGAGTGGACGGATCGGAGGGCACGGGCCTCAGCTGATCATGTGAGCTGCATATTGAGAGGATGAGAGGGGCGGGGGGGGGGGGGGCTTTCTGGGTGACCGCCTGGGTAACGGAGGGCGATGAGGGGGAGGGAGAATGAGGGAGGAACGGAGAGAGAGGGGGAGGGAGAAAGTGTGTGTGTTCGTGTGTGTGTGTGTGTGTGGAGAAAGAGGGAGGAACGGAGAGAGGGGGAGGGAGAAAGTGTGTGTGCGTGTGTGTGTGTGTGGAGAGCGAGAAAGAGGGAGGAACGGAGAGAGGGGGAGGGAGAAAGTGTGTGTCCGTGTGTGTGTGTGTGTGTGTGTGTGTGTGTGTGTGTGAGAGAGAGAGAGAGAGAGGAGTCAGTGGGAGGGCAGCCAGAGGAAATGAGTGTCAGCTAAGCCAGTGCTGTGTCAGACGCTGGCTGACATGCACATAGATCACCCTGTGTGTGAGGTTTAGTGTGTGCGTGTGTGTGTGTGTGTGTGTGTGTGTGTGTGTGTGTGGTATATTCACCTTTTCTCTTCAGCCAATTATTTTTTTTCCACTACAGTAACCTGTGAAATGTGTCATGACATGTAAAACATGCAGAGCTGCAAATTACAATTTCTTCCTTAGTGTGCCAGTCCAACATGGTTAGAAAAACACACACAGAGCCATGTTTGATTCCTTCCTTAGTGGGCCAGTCCAACATGGTTAGACAAACACACACAGAGCCATGTTTGATTCCTTCCTTAGTGGGCCAGTCCAACATGGTTAGAAAAACACACACAGAGCCATGTTAGTGAGTGTTCAGTTCACATTCACATTCAGAATAACTCAGTACTGTGAAGAGACGAAAACAAAAGCCCACACGTTCTACACCCACTCACTTTCATGTCTTGATTGTTGTGGTGACATGACATTAAGCTCCCTGGCAGTCATGGAGGCAGTGAGATGTTTTGGTATGGTATGAGATGTTTTGGTATGGTATATGAGATGTTTTGATATGGTATATGAGATGTTTTGATATGGTATGAGATGTTTTGGTATGGTATGAGATGTTTTGGTATGGTATGAGATGTTTTGGTATGGTATGAGATGTTTTGATATGGTATATGAGATGTTTTGATATGGTATGAGATGTTTTGGTATGGTATGAGATGTTTTGATATGGTATGAGTTGTTTGATATGGTATGAGATGTTTTGGTATGGTATGAGATGTTTTGGTATGGTATGAGATGTTTGGGTATGGTATATGAGATGTTTTGGTATGGTATGAGATGTTTTGGTATGGTATATGAGATGTTTTGATATGGTATGAGATGTTTTGGTATGGTATGAGATGTTTTGGTATGGTATGAGATGTTTTGGTATGGTATATGAGATGTTTGGGTATGGTATATGATCTATTTTGATATGGTATGAGATGTTTTGGTATGGTATATGAGATGTTTTGGTATGGTATATGAGATGTGTTGGTATGGTATATGAGATGTTTGGTATGGTATATGAGATGTTTTGGTATGGTATATGAGATGTTTTGTTATGGTATGAGATGTTTTGGTATGGTATATGAGATGTTTGGGTATGGTATATGAGATGTTTGGGTATGGTATATGAGATGTTTGGGTATGGTATATGAGATGTTTTGATATGGTATGAGATGTTTGGGTATGGTATATGAGATGTTTTGATATGGTATGAGATGTTTGGGTATGGTATATGAGATGTTTTGATATGGTATGAGATGTTTGGGTATGGTATATGATATGTTTGGGTATGGTATATGATATGTTTGGGTATGGTATTAGATGTTTTGATATGGTATGAGATGTTTGGGTATGGTATATGATATGTTTGGGTATGGTATATGATATGTTTGGGTATGGTATATGAGATGTTTGGGTATGGTATATGAGATGTTTGGGTATGGTATATGATATGTTTGGGTATGGTATATGAGATGTTTGGGTATGGTATATGAGATGTTTTGATATGGTATATGAGATGTTTTGATATGGTATGAGATGTTTGGGTATGGTATATGATATATTTTCATATGGTCTGAGATGTTTGGGTATGGTATATGAGATGTTTGGGTATGGTATATGAGATGTTTGGGTATGGTATATGAGATGTGTGGGTATGGTATATGAGATGTTTGGGTATGGTATATGAGATGTTTGGGTATGGTATCCATCCATACTAATAATAAAGCAACTCTCTGGCCTGTTCGCATCGTCCTCAGACACATTCAGCCTGACAGCGTTCATATTTGACACAAACACAGACCGGGACAGGGATGGATTTTTAATTAACGTTTTGGCTAATTTGAAGATAAAATAGTGCTCCGGATCTCGCCCCACAATGCACTGCTCTAGTATCTCTACTGCACCCAGGTCAAGCCAGCCAATGGAAATACAGTTTCTGAATACAACCTTGCCCCGATACAAACAAAGAAGTACTGTATATTTGTGCCAGCGTTCCAGCTACTCTAGAATTATTTTGCCTAACATTAGTGGGCAAATAGTGTAGGGTTTGACCATGGCCTGGAGGTAGGAGGGGGCTGTTCCTTTCATTGCCCTGTAGGCTAGCGCCAGAGTTTTAAACTGGATGCGAGCCGCTACAGGGAGCCAGTGTAGGGAACAGAGTGTAGAGAACATGCATACATCCAATCTGTGTAGGTATGTCTAGTAATACACATGTATACGTGGACACCTCGATGACACACAGAACACTCAGGCATGTTGTATAGTCTGATGGCCGCTGGCACAAAGGACCGTCTGAACCGCTCCGTATTACACCTGGGTGGGAGGAGCCTGTGGCTGAAGGTGCTCCCATTTGCCACAGCTCGTCATGGAGGGGGAGGGGTTGTCTAGGATGGACTCCATCCTCCTCTCTGCCACAGACTCCAGGCTGTCCAGTTGTTGCCCCAGGACGGAGCCACTGTGTGTTCAGTGTTGCCCTCTACCTCCATCCTCCAGTGGGTCTTGTGAAAGTATCTTTCTGATCCCCCATTATTGAGAGCCACATCCACCTATTTTAGCTGTGATGTAGAGACGAACCTAGTTACTATCTGTAACAATTCAATACCAAGTGTAGTTACCTCCGTATTCACCCTCTCACTGTGTTTGCATTAGGATTCATCACAGGGTATAAGATAAGGTATATGACATCACAGAGAGTTTGCTTCCTGGTTCAGAATGGGCTGCAGTTGGGGACAGACACATCATTGTCACAGCTTTGTCCCAGCTTGTGGCAAAGACGTTTTGTCCGGGTACCTTATGGAAGTATAAAACATTCTACGTCTGATTTATTTCACTCGTCGCTCCCCGTGACTGCCTTTGTATCCCCCAGTGGCTCGTATCACAGTTCAAATGGGATTCTATTAACTGAAAGGAACATTGTGTTCAGTGTGGGCAGGAAGATGTAGTTCCCCCGTCAGCCAAGAGAGGGCGCCCCCTGTCCAGTTCTGTGACGGTGGAAAAGATGCTTTGTTGCACTGCCTGCTTTTGTAAATGTGAAAAATGGCAGACTAACCGAATACCTTGATGTTGTTTACCTATTAGAATGGAGAATTCAGCATGTAATGATCATTTCATGTTAAATTCTTGTTTGTTTGTTTGTTTATTGTTTACTTGGCAGGGACAGTGTACAGTACATGTGCTACAAATGTAGCAGAATTAGCCAAGAAGGCTAGTTTTCATCCGTAGTCCCGGTCATATGCTGGTTCGTTGTTTGCTTGGGAAACATCGCATCTAACAATATGTAAACTCATTCAGCTTTCCTTGCCCTGTTTGAGCAGAATCGGCATACATTTTTGCAGTAGAATGCATTCACTGCATTGTCAGCCATTTTGTGTGCGAGAAGAGCAGACCTTAAGGAGTGATAAGCCGTGTAAACATCCCCGTCTAAAGAAGCAGCTGCCTCACATGAGGTCAGAGTAGGGAACTCAAGAGGTCAAAGGTCACCGTCCTTCCCATCCATCAATTAAACACACACCACTTAGCTAACGAGCTCACACACACCGTTCCCCCTCCACCTGATCTTTGCTTATGTGTGTGTGTGTGTGTGTGTGTGTGTGTGTGTGTGTGAACTGAAGGCACAAGGGCACTACTACTATTTTCCCCAGTACACACACATACAATACACAGATTCACAATTACACACACGCACACACACACACACACAAACTGCTATGCAGAGCATTCCCCAGAGTAATCTGTCCCAGTAAGCAGTAGGCGAGCCAGCTGCTCACCTGTATGTCTTGGGGGGGAAACGAGCGCTCAACAGTGATAAAGAACAAGGAAGTTCTTCCTTGTGTGTGTGTGTGTGTGTGTGTGTGTGTGTGTGTGTGTGTGTGTGTGTGTGTGTGTGTGAGGGGGGAGGGGCTGTGTGTTCTACATGGAGTACTGCAGCATTGAAAACGACCTATAACGACGATTAATGAACTATTCATTCCTTCATTTATTCATTCATTCATTAAATAAAAGATCGATTTTGGGATTCATGAATCGGTTCTGAATCATTTGATTCAGAATCGATGAATCGATTTTTTAAACCCAGCCCTACTCTACAGTAAGCCAGACCCAGGGCTAGCAGTCTGCCAATCAATCTGTCCACTCGCTCGCCGTTCGAAAACTACCGTTTGTGTGTGTGTGTGCCTGCGAGCGTGCCGTGCGCATGTCCGCGCGTGTGTGAGAGACGCACGCCACTTGGGGGCAGCGTTGCAGCTCTCTCCGGCGGCGAGGACGACGACCTGGTCACTGACACAAAGAGCGCGGTCGCCACCGATACGCCGGCGTCCCTCCTGTCCTCTGATGTCTCAGGGCGGACGCACGCCTCGCCGTCTCCCACGTGACGCTTGGACAGGGAGGTGTTTGCGTACGTAGGTGCGTGTCTGGTTTCGGGCACTGTGTTTGTTGCACGTGTGTGTGCGTACATTAAGAACCATTGGCTGTGTAGCTAGGAGGGAAGAGGATAGGGTGTTGAGTAGAGTTTGTGTGTGAATCTGTGTGTGTGTGTGTGTGTGTGTGTGTGTGTGTGTGTGTGTGTGTGTGTGTGTGTGTTGTGTGTGCGTGTGTGTATGTGTGTTTGTGTGTGAATTTATGTGTATGTGTGTTTGTGTGTGTATGTGTGTTTGTGTGTGAATTTATGTGAGTGTGTGTGTGTGTGTGTGTGTGTGTGTGTGTGCGTGCGCACCCCACTCTCTCCTCAGCACCCACCAGGCACATCAGAGAAGTAGGCCGCTTAAAGATAGCTGCCGGCAGCCTCAATACTAGCTCCCAAAATACTTGCTAGTGAGACTGATCTTCTCACGGCCCTCTCTCTCTCTGTCTCTCTCTCTGTCTCTCTCTCTCTGTCTGTCTCTCTCTCTATTTCTCTCTCTCTCTCTGTCTTTCTCTCTCTCTCTCTGTCTGTCTCTCTCTCTATTTCTCTCTCTCTCTGTCTCTCTCTCTGTCTCTCTCTGTCTCTCTCTGTCTCTCTCTCTGTCTGTCTGTCTCTCTGTCTCTCTCTCTCTCTCTCTCTCTCTCTCTCTCTCCCCCCCTCTCTTTCTTATCCTCATTTTGCCCCTCCTCAATGTTCTCAACCACCACGAACCAAGTATAATTTTTTATTTTTATATTTATATTTTTATATTTTTTACATGTATATTTTTTCATCAAGTTGCCATTTGTGTGTGTGCTTTGCGAGTCCCCAAAATGGGTCTCGAGTCTCCTTCCTTAGTTCTCTATGGAAATGTGGCATTAGGATCGTACCATTATCCCAGCGTAACCGAGGGGGGTCCTGGTGTCTACTACTAGTCAGGCTCTGAGATGCTCAGCTATTAGGGTGCATGGAGAACCATAGCATACACACACACACACCCACACACACTCACACACTCACACACACACACACACACACACACACTCACACACACACACACACAATTGGCACGCATTCACACAGAATGGGGACAGTGTGATGGCTCAGACTCATTTGTGCTCTAATGTACTACATTTGTGTGAGGGTGGGTTACAGTATGGGGAGAAATGTGTGTGTGTTTGTGCGCTGTGTGTGTGCGATCGCCCTTGTGTGTTTGTTCTGTTTGTTCATTTCTTATCTGAAGGAAGGTCACACACACGCACGCACACACACACACACACACACACACACACACACACACACACACACAGATCGCTCCTAGATATGCATCGCCATGGATTTTCCCACGAGAAGCCAGAGACACGCATATAACGGCGCGTGCTGCGAGGCTAGCCTGGGCTAATGCGCCGCTAATGTGATTCGGCGTGGCTAACACATATAGGATTTAGCCTACAGTGAGTGCAGACTGTTGGGTTCACAGAAGACCATTCCTTTGTCTGGTTGCATCGGCATGCGTCATGCGCCGTGCATAATGCAACGCTCCCGTCTGACCCAAATATCGGAGTAAAGCTTGAACACCTTCAGCACTAGCAGCTATGACTGTGTGTGTATGCGGTACGTGTTTACAGTATGTGTGTGTGTATGTGTGTGTGTGTGTGTGTGTGTGTGTGACTGGTCCCACTTTTCCTTAATTTGCAAATGGAGGGTGACTGGTCAGTGACAGTCACCGCAAGAGATGCCTCACTACACACACACACATACACACACAGACACACACACACACACACACAGACACACACACAGACACATACATGCATGGACATGCCAATATTGAGGTCAGATTGAGGAGAGAGAGAGAGAGAGAGAGATATGGGGGGAGGACAGCGTAGAGAGACCCGGCGATGGCACACCCTCTGGCCACTGCTATCTGCGCTGACCACTCATGTGGAAAGACACGCATCTGCTAAGAGAGACAAGAGAGAGAGAGACCGGAGAGAGAAGAGAGTGCACATAATCAGAAAAGAAGGAAGTGGACAGAGAGAGAGAGAGAGAAGAGGTGGGGAGGGGAGGAGAAGGAAGGAGGAGAGAGAGAGGGATGGCAGACCTGGAGGGGGGGGAGGGGGGGGTGGAGAGCTGTGCGGCGTTGCCCCGGGATACAGGATGTCGTAACGAGGCAAGGAGGGAGGGACTACAGCAGAGCCAGAGTGGGGGAGGAGAGGGTGCCTCAAGGAGAAAGGGTTCCACCCCCCCACCCCCCGTCCTCCGTGAGCTTGGGCCCTCCCACCCCCCCCTCTCTCAGCGCGCCAGTGGTTCGTTCCGGCTCGCTCCGGGCTCTGTTGTTGTGCAGAGCTGCAGAAGGCCTGGTAGAGCCAGCTACTGCGCTGCCGGGAGAGAGACACAGACAGACAGAGAGAGAGAGAGAGAGAACGACAAGGAGGAGGAAGAAGAGAGAGACAGACAACGCCGGATCGAGCGCGCGTTTCATTTCCGACCCACGACCGCTCACGAGCGCGCAAGGAGACGGAGCGAGAAAGGAGAGAGTAGCGAGCGTTCCTCGAAAAAGGGAGAGAGAGAGGAAAGGGAAGGAAGGAAGGAAGACGAGCGCAGAGGGGCGTCCGTCCTGCCGGCTCGCTACGGCGCTGCGCCTCGGCTCGCGCGCGGACGCGTTTGTTTTTTCTTCGCCTCGGAGCGCCGTCCTCCATCCTTTCTTCGTCTCCTCCGAGCGAGAGGAAGGGGGAGAGAGAGGAGGAGGAGGAGGAGGAGGCAGCCCCCCCCTCACCTCACACGGCACAGAAAGAAGGGAGCGAGACAGAGGGAGAAGAGGAGAGCAGAGAGACAAGGCCGTTGTCTCCTCCCCCCCCCCTCGCCGTCGCCCCGTCCGCCGCCCCCCTCGGCGAGCGCGCGGCGACCACGCACCGCTCATGTCCGTGAACTCCGAGAAATCCTCGTCCCCCGAAAGGTAACGCGCCCCTCTCTGTACTGTACCCCCCCCCCCCCTCCGTCCGTCCGTCCGGGGTGCCTGTCCCTCCCTCTGTCTCTCTCTCTCTCTCTCTCCTCTCCTTCTCTCCATCTTTCTGTCCGTCTTTCTGGATGCCGTTCTGTCTGAGCGCCCCCCCCTCTACCCCCTTTCCCCCTCTCCATCTCTCTCTCTCGGTCTCTCTCTCTCTCTGTCTCTCTGTCTCTCTCTCTCCATCTCCATCTCTCTCTGTCTCTCTATCTCTCTCTCTCTCTCTCTCTCTCTCTGTCTCTTTATCTCTCTCTCTCTCTCCATCTCCATCTCTCTCTCTGTCTCTTCTCTCTATCTCTCTCTCTATCTCTTCCTCTCTCTCTCTCTGTCTCTTTATCTCTCTCTCTCTCTCTCCATCTCCATCTCTCTCTCTGTCTCTTCTCTCTATCTCTCTCTCTATCTCTCTCTCTCTATCTCTCTCTCTCTGTCTCTCTCCATCTCCATCTCTCTCTCTGTCCCTCTATCTCTCTCTATCTCTCTCTATCTCTCTCTATCTCTCTCTCTCTCTCTCTCCCTGTCTCTCTCTATCTCTCTCTCTGTGTCTCTCTCTGTCTCTCCATCTCTCTCTCTTTCTCTCTGTCTCTCTATCTCTCTCTGTCTCTCTCTCTCTCCCTGTCTCTCTATCTCTCTGTCTCTCTCTCTCTCTCTCGCTCTCTCTCTCTCTATCTGTCCATCTCTGGTCAGTCGTCGTCCCCTATTGTTCGTGGAAGGTTGCAGGGAACTGACAGGTGAGGAGACACACACACACACACACACTCACACACACACACACACACACACACACACACACACACACACACACGCGCACTGTGTCTCTTCATGGTGCGGGAGGGCCGGGAGCTTACGCAGCAAGAGTGTCACAGCACGTCAACATTAGCCACAGTACCAGCAGCACCAGCACAGCACACCGCCAACCGCCAACAGCCCGACCAATCACATGACGAGCAGAGGACGGCCACCAGGACACAGGACAGCTCGTCCTGGCACGCACCGTCCCCGTACACACCGCCAACGACACGCGCGTCTCAAGAACGCACACTCGGCCGAGTACGGGGGAACGGCGAGCGACAGACGCGCAACGTTAGCGGGCAACGGCCGTTGTTCGGCGAGATAGATCTGGAATCGTCCGTAACAGCGTACGTTAAATATCCGATCGATCGGCGATTAACCGCTATCGACCACGTCGTGTCAGATCCACGTCGGGGACGCCGTGGGGATTTTCGAGTGACGCCGGCGGTCATGACGCGGCGCCGCGGTCCGCCCCCAACGCTACAGCTGAACCGCCACGTCACGCGTCACAGCACTGCTGCCCGACGCTACCCGGCGTTAAACACCATAAAGGCCACGTCCCATCATGCAACGGGAGCCCTCAGCCCCAGTCTGGTCTGTCTCGGACCCCGGCGGTCCGGTACTGTCTGGTCCGGTTTGCACGGTAAACACGGCGCGTCTGGTCGTGATGAGGGCAGAGCCGGGTGGGGGGCGGTGGGGGGGGGAGGGGGGCCGGATCTATGACTCAGGCGCCGCTGATGCTGTGCCAGATGTGAACGGGCAGAACCGGGGTCGATGCCAACGGGCCGCAGATTCGACTGGCACACACACACACACACACACATAATACACCCTCTCGCACCGGGGAGCAGGCACAAAGACAGACAAGAATGCACTGGCATCGACACAGGGGGGTTTTGCGTTATTTGGACACTGTGGAGCGGGTGCTACTGGGCACAGAGCTGGGCACTGTGCAGTGGGCCTGAGGGAACACACACACACTCACACACACACACACACACACACACACACACACACACACACACACACAACTGATACCGAATGCAGACAGGCTGTCTAGACCGTGAAAAAGAAGAGCGTGCAGTACGTCTAGTCACTTAAACACACACACACCCACACACACATACACACACATACACACACACACACACACCTTGACGCCCAGTGGGAGAGGTGTGTGTGGTATAACACGCATGTATCCATGTCTAGTATTCCTGACTCAGGATAAAACACCCAAACTGGGATTAGTGAGCCAAGCGCCATGAATAATGACCAGACTGGAATATCAACACATGAATGTTTAAGGCTTCTACCATGCATCTTATACAGTAACTGCTAATAGGCCTGTATTTCAGACCTGTATTTGGACATCACAGGCCATTGAGTACCTCAAGGTTATACGCTGTAAATATACAATGCTAGGAATACTGCTTATAGCTTTAATGGAATATTACACTAATACCAACATTATGTGCATTGTGAACTAGTGGAATGAGTGCTGGAGTAGAAATGTAGGTTGATCAAGCTTATTCGTGGCCCTATGGTGGAACCTTATTGAAATTCTTTTCCAGGAAATGCTAGACCAAAGATTCTATAAATCAACAGGTCTTTTCCTCAAGGGGGAACAGATTAGCCTCAGGAACCCATAATGTCTGCCAAGGTGGACTTTTATGCAGGTAGAACATTTGGCAAAACCTATCAAATGTTTATTCTCATTAACTAAGTTTGATTGGTCTGAAAATTGGTTCATGCCTCCCTATAGGATGTTAACAGCTAACAAATCAAATCCAAGATGGCAGAGAAATTGGCATTAAAAAAAATGGAGGTGCTTATCATTTTGTACAATAATAATCTAGGGACCTGAAATTCACTTGAGAACGAAGAGGGCACTACCATTCACTACCATTCACTACCATTCACTACCAGAGGGGATTCATCATGTCGGAGAACATAGAGATCTCTCATAAAACAAATTACAGACATTTGAAATGTGACTATTTTGCAATGCTTTAAAACTCATCTTCTCATGAACGCTTTACTCGATTCAGTCATTGTATGTGCTTTCTGGCACACCCAAGGGGATGAGGACAAGTCATTTCGTTACACATTGCGTGATTGTTGGCGTGACAAAGTTGGCACTTGATGCTAAGTGCTGCAGTGCCCATTCAAAACATTCACACACCTCCTCCTGGTTGCTAAGTGGTATAAAATTGTGCCTGTGGTAAATATGTAAAAAGATTTGAAGGGTTGAAAGATTGCAGTACAGTAGATGGTACACTGTCATACCCTGCTAGAATCAGGTACAAACCTTAGCTGGTCATTCTTGCTGGATTTACCTTGTGGGTCTGTCTGTCTGTCTGTCTGTCTGTCTGTCTGTCCTTCACAGTCTTATGGGGGCTTATCCATTCCTTAGGACCCCATTTCATTACCACTTGTGGTTGTATTTTATCGCTAACGTTAGCATAATAGGGATAAGGGGTAATATTATAGAACATTGTGCATGGCCATTGAGTATAAACATCACTGCATGAGAGCGCTAATGCTTACACAGTAAATGGCTCTTGCTGTGGCTAACATACAATAGAGCATATCGGGGCAATTATAGAATACAGCAACAGATGTGCTACTTTTCTCCACGAATCCCTCGAACCGTCAACGTGTTTACCGTCAACATTAGGATATCTGTCCCAAAAGACTCGAGTACAGCCAGCCAGCCAGCCAGACCATACTTGGGATAATAGTGGTGTGTTTTCAGTAGACCATCTGTGGCTGAGGCACCACACACACACACACACACACACACACACACACACACACACACACACACACACACACATCCTATTCCCGAGCGGCAGAGACTCTGACTAAGTCAGCGAGACGCCAGCAGCTCTGACTGCAGCAGCGGCCTGTCCCTGCGTATGTGGGAATGAGGATAGTGGATGGAGGGAGGGATGGAGGGATGGGAGGAGGGATGGGGGGAGGGGGGGAGGAAAGGGGGGGATGATGCAGGGAAGGCTTGAAGAACTGGGGCAGCCGGATGAGAGCTGTGAGCAAGAGAGGGGGAGAGGAGGCCGATGGTCTGACGGGTTTTTCTCGCCGGGGGTGGGTGGGTGGTGGGGGCGGGTTTGCGTCGGTAGCGAGGCACTTGACGCATGCCGGAGAGCTTGAGGCAGCTGTGGAACGTGTGTGTTTGTGTTTGTAACTGCGTAGGGGAGGCTGCGATACAGGGATGTCTTGTCATCTCGAGGTTGTGTGTTGGTGAATGGTGTTGGTGTTTTACCCGCGGTCTTTCTCTGTGTCATTTCATGACAGGATGTAGGTATGGATGGTGGATCGTGTCTGGAATCAAAACCACACTTTGTGAAGGCACTCTTCTTTCGTAGGATAGTAGAGGATGTTGGAAGCAGTGGTCTGGGCTTGTGTACGCTAGAGGGATGAGAGAGAGAGAGAGAGAGAGGGAGGTGGTGGGGTGAAGAAAGAGGTATCCATCGACATTGGTGCTTCTGTGGGAGAATCTCATTATCTACAGGGTTGACTGTCACACCTGCAGCCGGGCTGAATCTGATCGGTCGTGCGTACGTGTGTGTGTGTGTGTGTGTGTGTGTGCGTGCGTGTATGTGTGGTGTGTGTGATCGTGCGCGTGTTTCGTCAGCCTATGTTTGTGTTTTGTGGGAAGTGGGTGGGAGCAGAGGGCTTGGTGAAGTGTGAGATCTGTATGTATATAAATGATTATGTCATCTGCATAGATTGTAGATGCATAGAGCATAGATTGACTTTCTTTAAAGTCGCACTGAAATGAAAAAAGCATTCTGTCCCATTTTGGTTCACATAATTGGTCATAGTGTTCACCTATTCAACGATGTATGCCAAAAAAAATTACAAAATTCTACTTTTCAAAGTATATAATTTCTTACTTCCTAGAAAACGGTAGGTCACGTGCAATGATGACAACAGGTACCTTAGATTTTAGGCCAATAATCTCACGACATCCACCCGTCAATCAACGCTATCCTTCTATCGAATCTGTCTAAAGTTCTTAAAACCCGTCCACTTGTCAATGTTCCAATCAAATTCCTCTAAACGCATGTCCCACCCTCATAGCTTGTTTGCGTCGGAAATACGTCAAACTACGGAAGTTAGATGATCTCAAAGGGAGGGAGACAGACAGGCAGGGAAGACAGACAGGCAGGTAGGCAGGCAGGTAGACAGACAGACACGCCGGGCAGGCAGGTAGACAGGCAGACTAGAGCAGCCCTTCCAGACAGTAGAGCTCAGGCCCCGCCCCCGCTCCTCCAGGGTGACCCACATCTGACGTGCCAGCCGGCGTCTGCCCCCGCCGCCTCGCCTAGTAAGACAGCCGCTAACGAAGCGCGCCGACGCTAACGAAGAGCCGGGCGCTAGTGGAGAGCTAGCGGTCCTCCTGGCTAGCACCCATTGTCTGTCTATCTGTTAAATCTCTCTCTCTCTCTCTCTCTCTGTTTTCATTTCTCGTTCCTCAATCTGTTTTCCTCCATCTTGCGTCACCAGCCATCCTAGTCCACTCTAGCCTCTCTACCCTGTAGTGACTGGAGACTGTAGAAGAGACTTAGCTAGCTATAATATTATGGCTAGCTCTTCTATAATATGGACTCCTCTATAATATGTAGCTCAGTTGGTAGAGCGGGTTGTTCACTGATCGAAGGGTCAGTGGTTCGAATCCCAGCTCCGACTGTCCACATGTCGAAGTGTCCTTGAGCAAGACACCTAACCCCAAATTGCTCCCAATGAGCAGGTTAGCACCTTGCATGGCAGCTGCCGCCATTGGTGTGTGAATGTGTGTGTGAATGGGTGGATGAGAGGCCGTTGTAAAGCGCTTTGAGTGCTGCTAAGGTGGAAAAGCGCTTTATAAGTGCCGTCCATTTACCATTACCATTTACTTCACATCACACACGTTTCAATACAATAGAATTAGCTTGCGGACGTCCATTCTCCTCACACTAACCCGATGTGAATGACCACGGAGATGGACGAGGACGGTTCTTCACGGTCGGCCGAAAATGGGAAACTGGGCCAAGAACAAGACACTCCTGAGAAGTGATCATGTGATCGGACGTTCTCACCTGTCCAGTCACCTGATCCGGGAAGGATGAGTCAGGGCGTGCTGGTTCAGGTGTCATCTGGGTTCAAGGGTCAGGCTTAGGTAACTGTGTAGGTCTTGGTACCGTCAAGCATCTCACTTTGGAGCTGGTCATCAACAAGATTACAGTGTTATGAAGGGGCGTCTTCAGACTCTGAAAACACCAAGATGACTAAATAATTTAGATGGCCTTATGGCGCAGTACCTAGAATATTTGGTCTCCTGTTACGCTGAACTGTGTGTGTGTGTGTGTGTGTGTGTGTGTGTGTGTGTGTGTGTGTGTGTGTGTGTGTTCAGGACAGGTCCCATAGCACACCGTTTCCCTGTTGACTCAGTATGTTTACATATGCTGAATTCCATGCTTTCCTCTCTGGTTCCCACAATGTAACCTCTCTCTCTTTCTTTCTTTCTTTCTTTCTTTCTTTCTTTCTCTCTCTCTCTTTCCTAGCTCTCTCTGCCATTACGGTGTTTTCTTCCATTTGTGTTGTTTTCAGTATCTTAACTGTTCAGTATCCATCAAGGGGAGTGTGTGTGTGTGTGTGTGTGTGTGTGTGTGTGTGTGTGTGTGTGTGAGTGTGTGTGTGTGTGTGGGGGGGGGGGGGGGGGGCGTTGGTGCCTACTTTTTGTTTTCCTTGCCTTTCAGCCCCATCACACCTTTTTGGGGAGGGGGAATGGAGGGAGCAAGAGGAACGCAGAGGAAGGGGAGGTTTAGGAGGCGAGTAGGAATGTGGCCGTCGCCCTGGGAGAGAGAGGTCCCTACGGAGGGGCCCCACTGAGATGGACAGAGAGAGAGAGAGAGAGAGAGAGGGAGAGAGAGAAAGAGAGAGAGAGGGAATACCAAAACAGGTAAGGGAGATGAGAGAGATGGACAGAGGAAAAGGAGAGCGATAGGAGAGAGAGAGATGGACAGAGGAAAAGGAGAGCGATAGAAGCAGATAAAGAGGGAGAGGTAGAGAGAGAGAGAGAGAGAGAGAGAGAGAGGAAAAGGAGAGTGATAGAAGCAGATAGAGAGGGAGAGGTAGAGAGAGAGAGAGAGGAAAAGGAGAGTGATAGAGGGAGAGAGAGAGAGAGAGAGGAAAAGGAGAGTGATAGAGGGAGAGGTAGAGAGAGAGAGGAAAAGGAGAGTGATAGAGGGAGAGGTAGAGAGAGAGAGAGGAAAATGAGAGTGATAGAGGGAGAGGTAGAGAGAGAGAGAGGAAAAGGAGAGTGATAGAGGGAGAGGTAGAGAGAGGAGATTAGGAGCGTTTTGGGTAAACGCCGGGTCACCCGGTCCTAATCTCTCCTCTGATACGACCGTATTAAAGCAGTGGAATGATAATCACCCGCGTTTGTTTACACTTGTGCCCGCTTGTTTGTGTTTGTGCCTAGATGGGCGACGTGACTGAGATTGGTAGCTTAGCTTGTGTGTGTGTGTGTGTGTGTGTGTGTGTGTGTGTGTGTGTGACTTTGTTTCTCTGTAAGTACTTCTGTTTGTGTGTGTGTGTGTGTGTGTGTGTGTGTGCTTCTATCTGCGCATGTGTCTGTGTGTGTGTACTTCTATCTGTATCTGTGTGTGTGTGTGTGTGTGTGTGTGTGTGTGTGTGTGTGTGTGTGTGCTTCTATCTGCGCATGTGTCTGTGTGTGTGTACTTCTATCTGTATCTGTGTGTGTGTGTGTGTGTGTGTGTGTGTGTGTGTGTGCGTATGTGTGTGCTTCTATCTGCGCATGTGTCTGTGTGTGTGTACTTCTATCTGTATCTGTGTGTGTGTGTGTGTGTGTGTGTGCGTTCTCTCCCAGGTAGCTTGGCTGTGAGTGCCCAGCATGGGGGCAGGAAAGCTTTTATTTCCTCGTGCCGCCATCCTGGAGCCCAGGCTCTAGACACGTGGACTTACTGTAAGACGCTTTGGATAAAAGTCTCCGTTAAATGACTAAAACGTAACGTAATATATCTTGGCAGGTAGGGAGGTGGCGCTGGAGTTGTTTACATGCCTGGATGGGTGTCTGCGAATCAAAGTGTTGATGTGTATGGTGCGTTTGGGGTCTCAGTGCGTGTGTGTGTGTGTGTGTGTGCGGTCGAGTGTATGCCTGGGGTGGGAGGGGGGGGTGTTAGCAGCCGGGTGCGAGGGCCCCATGTGACCGGTGCTGGAATTCTGGGCTGGCCGCTCCCGTCTCGTCCGTCCCACGCCGTGTCCCAGTCGGCGTTCCGCAGTCCCGTAGCGGTGGACCACAGCTGAGCCGTCCGTGTCCGTCCGTCCGTCCGTATGGAGTGTAGCTCGTCCCGGCCGGCGAGGAGGAAGTACGGCGTGGCTCTGAGCGTGCTCAGACTCCGCCACCACGCCCTCCACAACAGGTAGAGAGGTTGTGTGTTCAGTACCTGCGCCCGTCTGCTGGCGAGAGGGAGGGGTTCTCAGTTTCCTTAAAGGAGTAGTAAAGGGAAAATGCATGTTTAGCCCTGTTTTAAGGTTACTTAGGGTCGTATACAATGGTTCAGATCAAAACGTTGACAAAACGAGCACTTTTGAGAAAGTCTGATAATTGCTCTACCACCGTATTGGTCATACAATGGATGTGGGTGGGCACCGTGAAAAATCATTCAAAAAACATTTAAACAAACTCTTAATTTCAAAGACAAGAAACAGACTAAGGTGCTAGTTGGTGTTTTGACATATAATTCGTCATAAAGTAAGATTCTAGTTCATCTGGAAAGGCTTTTTAAAATATTTAGCATAGAACTATTTAGTCGCAGCACATACGTGTAAACTTACACAAACTAGGTAGCCTAGCAACATAAACAATAACAATAGCTACCGTAAGTAGTTCCGCTTCCTGAATCACCTCTGCGGATTGATCTACACATCTACAACGGTCGCGTCAATACAAGTCAATGGATTGATCAATAAAACCCTACAGGATTCATACTTTGCGGCGAATTTGATGTCAGAACACCAACGGACACCAATTACCCCCTCGGTGAGCTTCTTGTCTTTAAAATCGAGAGTTTAACATGTTTTTTGAATGATTTTTCACAGTGCCCACCCACATCCATTGTATGACCTAAACGGTGGTAGAGCAATTATCAGACTTTCTCAAAAGTGCTAGTTTTGTCAACGTTTTGATCTGAACCATTGTATATGATCATAAGTAACCTTACAACAGGGCTAAACATGATTTTCCCCTTCACTTCTCCTTTAACACCGCCTCGCCTGGCGCCCATGCTGCAGCACAGCCGTGCCAATAACCACAATAAAGCACCAGCGTGAGTGTTTTATTATATACAACAGCAATGCACTCGTTAAACATTTTTGGGAAAACCACGGGTTTGTAGTGTTCAATTTCGCTAATCTGCAATCCGAAATAGTTCTACTTTGTTTACCGTTGCTATAGGCGACCACAGTGTACCCAAGCAGAGTGATTTATACCCATTGGTATATTGTTGTTACGACATGGCTCCGAATGGCTTTTGGCTAATCACAGCGCGCAGTTGGAACTAGCTGTTGTATAGGTGCGCTATTTGCGAGAACAAGAGAGCCACCAGATTTGGGATGTTGTAACAAAGTGTCCTAGGACGTGTGCGTGTTTGAGAGTCTGGTGTTGGAAGTATAAGACCGCTTCTGGGTGACTATTCATGGAGTTCACTGACTGTCGCTGGGAGAAAATCATCCTCCATTTTAGGCTTAGAACACCAGCTCTAAGCATTTAACACCACATATGTGAAGGCATTCCTGACATCGTTTTGTATATTTATACCTTAATGGATGGCCTGATCATGGCTGCTTAGCAACTTCTATGTAGGCCGAGGTTAATACAATGATGACACGTTATCGTAGCAGTGATATATTGCCTATAGCTATTTTTACACAGTGAATTAGCAGTTAGATGCACCGCTTGCTTGCCTGACAGTAATTAATAGCCCCTGTTTAGAACCTCGGTTCTAAACCTCATGATGAAGTGATGGTTGACGAGACGCAATATAAATCCTGTCAGGGAAAGCCTTGTGATGAACTTAAAATAGTCGCAGTCATACCCAGCGATGACCAAATGGTTATCAGGCCCCAAGATTCTGTCAAGATTTTGTGAAGACTTCCTCATTTGAGCCTCTCTTAAACCAGACCCTTTGATGACATTTATCCCACCACCATCCGTCCAGGCTTGGCAGCCGTCGAATAGCTTTCTTCCGGAGGCGGAGCTTGACGTGTGTCTGGTGGAGAGACGGTTTGTAGCGTTTAGCATTTAGCATTTAGCCTTTAGTGTTTAGCCTTTAGCATTTATCCTTTAGCATTTAGCCTTTAGCGTTTAGCCTCGCCGCTGTCTCACAGAGGCTTGGGTGGGCCTGACCTCCACGATGACGAGGTCCGCCACTGGCGTCAGCGAGGAACGTATGAATATGGATGTGTGGGTGCGTGAATATGAATGTATGAATGTTGTGTGAGTGTGCTATACGTACTACACTGGAGTACACTCAGAATATGGATTAGCCTACGTAGTGTGTGTGTGTGTGTGCCTGCGTGTGTGTGTGTGTGCGTGCGTGTGTGTGTGTGTCTGTTAAGTGTAATGTGGTGTTATGGAATGTTACTGTGAGTGTTTGCTGTGTGTCAGACAAGGCTAATGGAGTCATGCTCCTCAATAGACACGCGCATGTAAACACACTCACACACATTATACACACCCACACTAATCTGTTCAACTGTCATTTGTATTTGTGCAGATCTGCCCTCTCTGTGTGTGTGTGTGTGTGTGTGTGTGTGTGTGTGTGTGTGTGTGTACGTGTGTGTGCACACGTGTGTAGAGGGGAGTCAGTGTAGCGTAGCATGTAGCACATCATCCCCTGACCGCCTGTAGGGAAATAGAGCGGTCAATTCAGCACCTATTGAGTGGTGTGGACAGAGCCCTGGAGTATAGAGCTGTTGTTTGCATGTGTGTGTGTGTGTATGTGTGTGTGTGTGTGTGTGTGTGTGTGTGCGCTTGTTTACTGTATGTGTGGGTGTGGACTAGTTTTTTTTTCATGAGTTCTGTGTGTAAACAAAACACTAGCAATACTGTTCAGTGTTTTTCAACATACAAGCCATGTGAGCTAGCCTAGTGTTATTATGGTACCTTTTGTAATGGCCGTTCTCTCTGTGTTCATGTAGGCTGTTGTATAGATAATGCACTGTGTCTGTTGATCTACGGAAGACACGTCTAAAAGACGTCTTTTAGATGTCTTTTTTGTCTTTTTCGGACGTCCAAAGACATCCAATTAGGAGCCAGAATGAACGTTTTTTTTAGACGTTCAGATATTGAATCCGTTCTGCACGTCCACAGACGTCTTAGACGGGTCCAAGCCAGACGTTTGAATATTGAGGGGTCCAGCAGACGAACAAACGGGGTTCTGGACCGACGGACGTTATTAAGACATGATCTGAACGTCTCCCTGACGTTGTGTGTTTGCTGGGTCTAGTAGCCTATAGTGATGGAGCCTATAGCTTAGGTGGTAATACAGGCCTATTAATGCATACACTGTATGGTCAAATGTTGCTCAGAGCCATAATGACGAGGCTGCTTTGTGCCACTGCGTCCTCCAGAGCCAGAATGGCGGAGCCGGTGTAAGGTCAGTATTGCTCAGAGCCCTAATGGCCGCCTCGCAGCATCCCGAATGCTAATGTGTTAACTAAGAGCCGTAATGGCGGCTCCGCTGCGTGCCGACGCCGTGTCCTCCAGAGCCAGAATGGCGGGGCAGTGTCGGCCCCCTGGGACGCGAGGGGGGCGGGGCATGCGGCGACATCAGGCTGCGGACCGAAAATAGCGTGGAGATCTCACTTCCCTCCTCAGACAGACGCGCTGGAGGAGAGGAGAGAATGAGTCAGCTGGCCCGCTGCCCGGGAGAAACGAGATGCAGGGAGAGATAAGGACAGAGAGAGAGAGAGAGATAGAGTGAGAGAGAGAGATAGAGAGGGAGAGAGATAGAGAGAGAGAGACAGAGTGAGAGAGAGAGATAGAGAGAGAGACCGAGAGATAGACAGAGAGAGAGAGAGACAGAGAGATAGTGAGAGAGAGAGACAGAGAGAGACTGAGAGACAGACAGAGAGAGAGACAGAGAGATAGAGAGACAGAGAGAGAGATAGAGAGAGACAGAGTGAGAGAGACCGGTAGATAGACGGAGAGAGAGAGATAGAGAGATAGACACAGAGAGAGAGAGAGAGATAGATAGAGAGAGACAGAGAGAGAGAGACAGAGAGATAGACAGAGAGATAGATAGAGAGAGACAGAGAGAGAGAGACCGGTAGATAGACGGAGAGAGACAGAGCGATAGATGGAGAGAGAAGGATAGATCAATGATGAATCACTGAAAGGGGGTGATATTACTTTGGTACTGAAGGACATTTAAATGCTTCAGGCTTGATTTACAGGCCATTCCACAAACACAGAGCCAACACGGAGCACCGAGCGACGCAAACACAGAGCCAACACGGAGCACAGAGCGACGCAAACACAGAGCCAACACGGAGCACAGAGCGACGCAAACACAGAGCCAACACGGAGCACAGAGCGACGCCAACAAAGATGCAAGCGCACGATGACGCGTTGCCGACGACGCACGTATAGATCGTAAACCAGGCTTCACAGAGTGGGCGCATCTCGTTGCCTAGTAATGTTACCGTCACCAAGGTTATAACGGACCCTGGTTTATCGATGAGTCATCGACGGGGCAGTGTAATAAGTGGCGCTTGAGGCTTCCCACGGTGACAGGGGCGCTTGTAGGGTAACTGAGCGAACGTCTCTATCTTTCAACACCATTTTGAGAAATAACGACCCCCTCCCCCGTGCCCCCATCCATGTTCGCAATAAAAAAACATTTGAAGTATCTCTGCTTTCCACCTCCCGCTGAGCTGTGTGTGCAGCGGCCGCGCTAACGAGCCCCTCGTCGTTTCTGGACCGGAGAGGGAGACTAACGGTCTCGCCTCCTCTCCCCCCCCCCGCCAGCGGACACAGTCCCCCGGGTCACCCCGCCGGAGCGGACCGGCTCTGTGGTGCGGTCAACACGACCCTCGCGGCTAGCTCTGCAGAGACAACAAAAATGGTGGATATCGCTACGGCGTACCACTTGTACGGTATTTCTCAGATGCGGAGCAGTAGGATAATAAAGATCATTTTTTCTGTCACCTGATTTAGAACAGAGGCCTTGGGGTTGAGAGTTTTACTGCGTCTGATGCATTCTGACGAGCCTAATACATGCGCGAGCGTGTGTGTGTGTGTCCAAGGTACGTTTGTGTTTCCTGCTTCCCCATTCTACCCCTCCGTTCCACCCCCCATTCTACCCCCCCCATTCTACCCCTCCGTTCCACCCCCCATTCTACCCCCCCCATTCTACCCCTCCATTCTACCCCTCAGTTCCACCCCTCCATTCCACCCCCCCATTCTACCCCTCCATTCCACCCCCCCATTCTACCCCCCCACCCCCATTCTACCCCCCCATTCCACCCCCCCATTCTACCCCTCCATTCCACCCCCCCATTCCACCCCCCCAATCTACCCCTCCATTCCACCCCTCCATTCTACCCCTCCATTCCACCCCCCCATTCCACCCCTCCATTCTACCCCTCCATTCCACCCCCCCATTCCACCCCTCCATTCCACCCCTCCATTCTACCCCTCCATTCTACCCCTCCATTCCACCCCCCCATTCCACCCCCCCATTCCACCCCTCCATTCCACCCCTCCATTCCACCCTTCATTCTACCCCTCCATTCCACCCCTCCATTCTACCCCCTCCCCATTCTACCACCCCATTCCACCCCCCCATTCCACCCCTCCATTCCACCCCTCCATTCCACCCCTTCATTCTACCCCTCCATTCCACCCCTCCATTCTACCCCCTCCCCATTCTACCCCCCCATTCTACCCCTCCATTCCACCCCTCCATTCCATGGAGAGAGATCACTGGATTCCCCCTCCACTCTGTCTCTGGCTGACCGGAGGTGTGAGACAGGTGAGGGAGACAGGTGAGACAGGTGAGTGAGACAGGTGAGGGAGGTGAGGGAGACAGGTGAGACAGGTGAGGGAGACAGGTGAGGGAGGTGAGGGAGACAGGTGAGACAGGTGAGGGAGACAGGTGAGGCAGACAGGTGAGGGAGACAGGTGAGGGAGACAGGTGAGACAGGTGAGGGAGACAGATGAGTGAGACAGGTGAGGGAGACAGGTGAGGCAGACAGGTGAGGCAGACAGGTGAGGGAGACAGGTTGTCACAGACGCAGACACACTTGTAACGCGTACACGATACTCAAGGTAAAATACATATGTTTGTGTGTGTGTGTGCGTGTGTGTGTGTGCGTGCGTGTGTGCGTGTGTGTGTGTGTGTGTGTGTGTGTGTGTGTGTGTGTGCGTGCCTTGACAGAAGCCACCTATAGTGTGTAGAATTGGGCGCAGTGGGGTTGGGCTGTGAAAATCCAACGCTTTGACTCAGAATGCCTTCGCTGGGTGTGAGAGAGGAAGTGTGTTTGGACTGGTACTGTGAAAGAGAGCGGGAAGTGTGTGTGTGTGTGTGTGTGTCTCCTATTCTTGAGAGACTGATCATCTGGATGTTAACATCTGGGCATGTCCTCCACACGCACACACACACACACACACTCACACACAGTACACACACAGTTTTGGGGTGGATTGCACTGATGCTTACAGCTATAATTAAATCTACTCCTGTCTGGACGTGCTCTAGTCACACACACCTGTACACATTCATGTACACACACACACACACATACACACACTCACACATTTTAATAGACAAGCAAACACTCAGACACAAGGCATTCCATACCAGACAGATTTGCTTCCCCTAAGCTATCCTTAGTAAGGCGGGCCGGCATTCACACACACACACACACACACACACACAGTAGATGCATGTGAGCTTCCAGTCGCTATACATAGTTGTCATGCTCCGGGTTGCCAGTTTGAGTCACCCCCAGCGAGTGAGAACAAGCCCATGCAGCGTCCAAACACCCCGTGAGTCTGGGTCCGCTCCAAACTTCCAGAATGTTCTGAAGCATCTGGCCTCATTTAGAGCCGGTGGTGTCTGGGTCAGCTGCCTGACTGAAGGCTCAGCTGCCTGACTACCCAGAAGGCCTGCAGGGAGGTAGGGCTGTCAAAAGTGCCATGAAATTGAGTTTGAATATATTCTAATTAATTTAGTAGAGTTCGAACGATATTCGAATTTATATGTTTAAAAAAAAAAGAAGATTTTTCATGAATATAATAGGCTAATAAAATAACCCTTGACTGTAATATTGTACTGTGAACACTGTTACCCCTTGCTGAGGTGTTAACTTTCATCTTTCGATAAGGTGCTGGGTCTGGATTATTGGATTATTGACTGTAAATAAATTGCGTGTACTTTTTTGACAGCGCAGGAAATGAACGTTTCATGCATGAACACGATTTGCTGCATACTTTTTGATAAATCATATATTATTTATTAATATTACAATATTCAAACTCTCAAATTTAGGTTCGAACTTCTTTTAACAAAAGATATTCAAATTTTTTTTGAACTTCAAATTTTTTTGGGCCAGCCCTCTGCAGGGAGGAGATGGACAGTGACTAGACCCTGTCTGTGGCTTCGCTACTGTTTCCTTACAGGCTTTCAAACTGCTTGTGTGTGCACGTTTGTGTGTGTGTGTGTGTCTACATGTGTGTGTGTGTGTTCATTTCCATAAACTACTCTACTCCCTCAGAGAAGAGTGGTGAGCGGGTTGATCGACCACAGAGATCTCTGGTGGAGTGACGGGGCAGCCAATCGCCCGAGGTAGCATAGCGTACTGATCGAGAGGGGGCGTAGGGT
>NC_140249.1:23050195-23055195 GCF_949987555.1 Borostomias antarcticus | reverse complement strand
CCAGCACTACACAGAGACGGCCCTGGATGAGATCAAACTGCTCAGATGTGTGAGTACATGACCTCTATGTACTACTCTATTACACTACCTCTAGTACAGTACATTACCTCTATACCCTAACCCTAACCCTCTAACCCTGTTCCTCAGTCTAAATATACCTCCACCTGTACCTCAGTCTAAATATACCTCCACCTGTACCTCAGTCTAAATATTCCTCCACCTGTACCTCTACCTGTACCTGTAACCCTCATGTCCTCTTGTCCTCCTCCCCCAGGTGAGAGAGAGTGACCCCAACGACCCCAAAAAAGACATGGTGGTGCAGTTGATAGACGACTTCAAGATCTCTGGAATCAACGGCATACGTATCCTTATCAATCGTGTGCGTCCGTGTGTGTGTGTGTGTGTGTGTGCGTGTGTGTGCGTGTGTTTGTGTGCGTGCGTGCATGCGTGTGTGTGTGCGTTTGATACGACTCCGTGGTTGTCCCTGACGCCCGGTCTCAGATGTGTGCATGGTGTTCGAGGTTCTCGGGCACCACCTGCTCAAGTGGATCATCAAGTCCAACTACCAAGGCCTTCCACTGCCCTGCGTCAAGAGTATTATCAGACAGGTAAGGACACACACACACACACACTCTCACACACACACTCACCTGTACACACACACACACACACACACACTCTCACACACACACTCACCTGTACACACACACACACACACACGCACCTGTACACACACACTCACACACACGCACCTGTACACACACACACACACACACACAGTCGCACACACGCACCTGTACACACACACACACACACAATCTCGCACACACGCACCTGTACACACACACACACACACACACTCTCGCACACACGAACCTGTACACACACACACACACACACACACACACTCTCGCACACACGCACCTGTACACACACACACACACTTTCACACACACGCACCTGTACACACACACACACACACTCGCACACACGCACCTGTACACACACACACACACACACTCTCGCACACACGCACCTGTACACACACACACACTCATTTTCATAAACAAATGTGTTACGGGCGTCGACTGAGAAACGATTCTCAGCCAGTTCAGAAGGATGCAGCAGTGCATGTTGTTGTCGTGTAGTGTATTGTCTAGTGGACTTCACAAGGCCCCTTTTGGCTGCAAACACACACACACACACACACACACACACACACGCACAAATAAGCGTCCCACTTGAAAGCCCCACTGAACATGAATAGGCTGTTCTGATATTCAATCTGAAGCCCCTGAAAGTAAACGACGACAATGAAATCATCCAACCTTGAAAACAACAACAGGCTCACCCCCCCCATGGAGAATGACTCATGAAAAGAGTGCTTCATTTAGAGTGAGGGCATTGGTACGTGTTTGATGTAGCGTGTGTGTGTGTGTGTGTGTGTGTGTGTGTGTGTGTGTGTGTGTGTGTGTGAAGGTCCTACAGGGCCTGGACTACCTCCACAGCAAGTGCAAGATCATCCACACGGACATCAAGCCAGAGAACATCCTGATGTGCGTGGACGACGCCTTCGTGAGGCGCATGGCGGTGGAGGCCACGGAGTGGCAGAAGGCCGGGGCGCCCCCTCCCTCCGGCTCAGCAGGTACGCACGCGCACACACACACACACACACACACACACGTGCACACACACTCACACGCACACACACACTCACGCAAGCACACGCACGCACACACACTCACTCACGCGCGACACACTCACACACACACTCACACACTCACACACACACACACTCACACGCACACTCACACACTCACAGCAGGAATAAATGCTAATTGCATTACAGGAACACTTTGCCCCCAAATCAACAGAGCTTATTGTTTTTCATAGCAGGCCTCAATTTAATGGGAGTGAAAACTCACACCTCAACTTTGGATCAGTACTGTTTGACTCGGTCAATTATTTTGTTGATGCCGATTCTTACGAGTTGAGCTGTGCGCTGTCGGGCAAATTGACCTGATTATCGAGGACAATGAATCAAACAGCCAAAATAAATCAGTTTGCCAGATAATTAGTCTGTTATCTCAGCTGGCCAGCCAGCCAATCACATTTGGAGAGAGAGCTCTCCTGTCCTGTGATTGGCAGAGGTTGGGGTCTTTTGAACCACTCATAGAGCTGTCTGTCATTCTTTTCAACCAATCGGAATCCCTTGGGCTTCATGGCTCTAAATAAAATAGTTCATTCTCCCCCCAATTTACATATCCGGTGAATTCTTCAAAGTCTCGCTAGAGCTACAGCACACACACACACACACACACACACACACACACACACACACACACACACACACACACTCCTCTCAATCACACTTATCGTCACACGCTTATCACACCTATGAGTCAGACAGGAATGAAAGGCCTATATGTGGGTATTGCGTAACCCCGGGCTGGGGGGGGGGGGAGGCTGATTATTATGGAACTGGGACAAGGGACTCGTCTCGCTCTGAACTGGCTTTGATTCAGTCCGCTTTCAGCCCCCAGAGTTCACCCACAGATTCTGTATGAAGTCTTTAAGAGGGGGTGAATAATAGAATGCTTTCTTAGCTGTGCCATTGGTCTGATATGAGCCATACAGGGTCGGGGGCGAGGATTCTGATTGGTGACTTGTGTTGTGTTGTCTTTTGTCATAGTCAGCACTGCCCCCCAGCTCAAACCGGTGAGTACAGGAGAAGTGAGTATAAAAGCGCACCACACACCCCCCGTACACGCACACACACACACACACGCACACACACACACACACACACACACGCACACACACACACAAAGAGGCAGTCATGGAGCCTATGGGTTAGTATGGTTCTTTTTTTCATCTCTAACATGGGATTCCAGTCTTCTCTACCCTACTCCCACTCACCCTCATTAGTAATAATAATAATAATCATCGTCATCATCATCATAATTAACGCCATGAGCGGTAATGAGACATGGACCTACGGTTACGCCACCTGACGACTGACAGACTGACTAGACTGACCCTGGCTGTGTTTCCCGAAACCTTCTTAGCGCTAAGAAGCTCTGAGTCTTATTAAGGCTCCCGTTTGCTTGTTTCAGGAGCTTTAAGACTCAAAGAGCTTCTTAGCGCTAAAAAGGGTTTCGGGAAACGCGGCCCCTCTCTCTCTCTCTCTCTCTCTCTCTCTCTCTATCTCTCTCTCTCTCCCTCTCCCTCTCCCTCTCTCTCTCTTTCTCTCTCTCTCTCTCTCTCTCTCTCTCTCCCTCTCTCTCTCTCTCTCACTATCTCTCTCTCTCTCCCTCTCCCTCCCTCTCTCTCTCTCTCTCTCTCTCTCTCTCTCACTCTCTCTGCCATCCAACTAATGACCAGGTGAGATTTGTAGCTGGTTCTCTCTGGAGTCATTGTGGTATGACAGCATCATCTACTCTGTATTGAGATTGTTGTGACACAATTGTATATACTACCTAGCAGTCAGATAGTGGTGTGTACGTTTTGAATGGACTGCAGTAAATGCCAGTTTCTCCGCCATCTTGGATTGGATTTCTTAGCTGTGAACAGCCTATAGGCAGACATGCACCCTCAACATACCTGTTGTTTCAGACCGATTAGACTTAGGATTTAGAGAAGAATTATAAACCTACAGCAAAATACATGATGGCGGAGACTATACTGTAGGTAGCACATTTGTTCCCCATGAGGAATGACTTAAGTGCACCAAGTTTCATACATTTTCATCCAACTGTGTGGAAGTGCCAGCACTTTGAACTTTGCACTTTGAATCGTTCACTGTAGCGCCACCTATGGGCCAATGGTGGTGAGTCTTTGTGGCCTGGCTACTTAGATTACTTCGGTCACGCAGGTTACTAACCTGCTGAAGTTTACGCAAAAAGGACTTCAAGACTTATTCAAGGATTTACAGGAAAAATAAGAATACTGACAATTACAGTATTGCGTAGGACCCCACAATAGTCTGATTTATATTTGTATGTAAGGGAGGGAGATATGAGCATCACATTTCTGAAAACACTGCATTCTCTTTCCACAAACCAATGAACAAATGCATTCTTTAGTAGAAGTAAAGGGTTCGGAAATCATTGAATCTTTTTCTCCTTTCATTACCCCCCCTCTCTTTCTCTCTCTCTCTCTCTCCCTCTCTCTCTCTCTCTCTCCCTCTCTCTCTCCCTCTCTCTCTCCCTCTCTCTCTCCCTCTCTCTCTCTCTCTCTCTCTCTCTCTCTATCTCTCTCCCTCTCTCTCCCTCTCTCTCTCTCTCTCCCTCTCTCTCCCTCCCTCTCTCCCTCTCTCTCTCTCTCTCTCTCTCTCTCTCTCTCGCTCTCTCTCTACCTCTCCCTCTCTCTCTCTCCCTCTCTCTCCCTCCCCCTCTCTCTCTCTCTCTCTCTCTCTCTCTCAGGTGGGGAAGATCTCCAAGAACAAGAAGAAGAAGTTGAAGAAGAAGCAGAAGCGTCAGGCGGAGCTGCTGGAGAGACGCATGCTGGAGATCGAGGCCCTGGAGAGGGAGGCGGAGAAGCAGAGGGCCGACGAGGGGGAGGAGGAGGAGGAGGGAGAGGAGGAGGAGGGGGAGGAGGAGGAGGAGGGGGAGGAGGGCCGCACGCGCACCCCGGCCCCGCCCACGCAGCCCCCGCCCCCCGGCCCCGCCGTGGCCCTGGGCGAGAGCGACGAGGAGGAGGACGACGATGAAGACGGGGAGGAGGAGGAGGAGGAGGACGAGGAGGAGGAGGGGGGCGAGGGGGAGAGGGAGAGGCCGACCAGGCTGACCAATCACACGTGTGAGTTCCGTCGCCGTGGGCTACCGGCGTGGTGGCGGTGGGGGTGTTGAAATAGTGCGTTTGTTTTGCTTTTCACTGAATTTACTTCCTAATCGTTTGCAATTCCAGAGTTTAGGGAAAAGAAACTGGGAAAAAAGGTTCAATCAAACTGGACATCCGCACATCGCTGAGCTGTAGGCCTTCCTTTAACTAACACACCA
>NC_140249.1:23027695-23045195 GCF_949987555.1 Borostomias antarcticus | reverse complement strand
GGGTTGCGAGACACTGATTTACGAGGAAATCAGGCCGCGCTCGACAACCTTTCCGGAGTCGGCTTCCTGCGCGTGTCTCTTGACGTCTGTGTGCGTTCAAAAAAAAAAACCACGCTCCACCTCGCCCCCCTGCGGTGTGGGGGTCCGCTAACACTCACTTCTCTCTTTGACTCTCTCCTTCCTCTCCTCCTCCTTCTCCCCTTCCCTCCCTCCTCTTTCCTTGTGCTCCTGTCCTCCTCCCTTTCTCCTCCCCCCTCCCTGTAGACCACATAGCCCACATCATTGAGCTGCTGGGGTGTATTCCCAGGCACTTTGCGCTCTCCGGAAAATATTCCCGGGAGTTCTTCAACCGAAGAGGTAGCACTGGGGGAACGTTCCGGAAGGGACCGACGCACGCGGAGGCCCGGGGGACAGACACACGGACGCTGAGACGGGGTCTAGGGGGGTCGGGGGTCACAGACTAGGGCGGGGGGGGGGGGACACACAGTACGAAGCGCACGGCAGTGTCGCACTTCGGCACCAGGAAATGGGGGGGAGGGGTTTAGCTGTGGAGGTTTACCACCCAGCGGTCCATGTCCGGTCCGAGTCTGGTCCGTATCCGGCGCGCCTCCGTCAGCCGGTCCGTGTGTCCACGCCCAGGCGCCGCCGCGTTCGTCAGTCCCTCCCGGCGCGTGTGTGTGTGCGTACGTGCGTGTGCATGCTGTAATGCTGTCCCGTGCCTGTTCTCTTGCGGTGGTGTGTGTGTGTGCGCGTGCGTGCGTGTGTGTGTGTGTGTGTAACACCGGGCGGTCTCAGATCACATCGCTCTTGTCACTGAGCTCCTGGGGAAGGTCCCGCGCAAAGTGGTCGCAGCCGGGAAGTACAGCCGAGAGTTCTTCTCCAAGAAAGGTAACGTGGTCGTCGCTAGCTAGCCTAGAAAGCCTGGCTAGCACAACGGGCCGACATGACACCGGAACACTAGGATTACCGTAATACTAGTAATACTAGCGCAGCACACACACGTCAAACTTTGATTCATTACATTACATTACATTACAGTCATTTAGCAGACGCTTTTATCCAAAGCGACTAACAATAATTGAGCCAATGTACTGCTACTTGCCAGAACTCACAAGTGCATCTCCTTTCTAAAACAAGTGACTAAGAGCATAATCTAGTGCTGAAGGCAAAGTGCAAGAATAGCAATCTAAAGTACAGTGCAATATAATATAATACAATAAGTGCTTAGGAGGAAGGATTGTTGTAGTACTTCTTGAAGAGATGAGTTTTGAGCCTGCGGCGAAAGATGGCCAGCGTCTCTGCTGTCCTGACGTCAGTGGGCAGTTCATTCCATATCAGATGTCTCTTTTGAGCGGTCATGCAGAGATGGTCACGAAATGCCGGCTATCCTAACTGTTGTGACGAGAGCCAGCATGAGGAAACGCAAATCGCCGCCACACAGCGCCGACAATCTAGTCACGCTCGACTCGACACTGAACACTTGACACTGAACACTAGTGCCAGCCTAGCACAGACACACCCCACGTTCACTGGTCAGAGAGCTTCAGGTCACCTCAGGCGGACAGAGGTTCGTCCAGGCGCGAGTGTTAACGTGTCTCCGCTCGTCTCCCGGTAAGTGGCACGTGTCTCTCTGTTCGATGTCCTCGTGAGGCTGTGATGTCCTGCTTGTCCTCTGTCTCCAGGGTCTGGTCTGAGCTGCATGGCTTTCTGCTTTTTTATCTCTGCTTTGATCTGCTCTGACTCCTGTTGCTTCCATCTCTCTCTCTCTCTCTCTCTCTCTCCCCCTCTCTCTCTCTCCCCCTCTCTCTCTCTCTCTCCCTTTCTCCCCCTCTCTCTCCCTCTCTCTCTCTCTCTCTCTCCCTCTCCTTTCTTCATTCGCTCCCTCCCTATCTACGCTAACTTCTCCCTGCACTCGATCGCTCTCTCCCTGTCCTTTTCCCTCATCTCTTTCTGAATTTCTCTCTCTTTCTCTCCTCTCATCGACTCTCCCTCTCTCACTCTCCGTCTCTCTCTCTCTCTCTCTGTCTCCCCCTGCAGGCGAGCTGAGGCACATCACCAAGCTGAAGCCCTGGTCCCTGTTCGACGTGCTGGTGGAGAAGTACGGCTGGGCGCCCGAGGACGCCGGCCACTTCACCCACTTCCTGCTCCCCATGCTGGAGATGGTTCCGGAGAAGAGGGCGTCGGCCGGGGACTGCCTCAACCACCCCTGGCTCAGCTCGTAGCAACACCACCCCCCCCTCACCTCCGCCTCCGAGAGAGAGAGAGAGAGAGAGAGGGAGGAGAAAAGGAGACGAGGGAAGGATTGGGCTGTTCAGATGATAGGAATCTCTCTGTCATTGTCATGCATGCCCCCAACACGTATGTACGCACACACACACACACACACGCACGACCCCCACGAGGTTTGCAGAGGGAATAGGGCGAATTTTAGTCCCGCCCAGGTCAAGGCAGCGTCTTCGAGACATCCGGCCCTTTATAACCCCCGCGGTCCGACCACGAGTGACCCGTCCACACAGCCACCGTAGGGGACACGTGTTAAGATTCAGGGGCCACACTGTGAAAGAGCCACTAGGTGTGTTCAGGGTCCGCGTGACCCACGTCCGGGTCCGCTAGGTCACCGACCCCTGGTGTGACCTTGACCACGATGAGCAGGCCCTGACCGAGGTGGCCGTAGGAAGACCCTGACCTGACCATCTTAGCCGCTGGTCTCCGCCAACGCAGACAGCAAGGAGGGTCAACGAGGAGCTCTCTCTCTCACAATAGCAGAATGATGCTGACAGGGCGCATTCCATCTGCCGTGGCCTCGCCAAACCTGCTGAGACACAACCTGTGTGTGTGTTTGTGTGTGTGTGTGTGTGTGTGTGTGTGTGTGTACTGGGCCCGAGGAAGGAGTGATCTCCAGATTAGGAATAGCTCCACTCCTCTCTCTTTCTCCAGCCTACTGCCCCCCCCCCCTCCCTCTCTTTCCAGGCCCCCCCTCCACTGAACTGTTTACATCCCCCCCAACACACACACACACACACACACACACACACTGAGCTGCATGCCCCACCCCAGGCCACTGCAGAGACATAGAGGGCAGCCAGCCCACCAGGGGGCGCTGGATCGGCCACAGACAGACAGAGGGGGACCAAGAACAAAAACATAAGACTGTGTCAGAGTCGGACCGTTTTTGTCTTTAAAGACGTTCTCTGTGGTGAGAACGGTCGAGCAGCATGGATGGGGCCCGTGGATGAGGCCCATGGATGAGGCCCATGGATGAGGCCCGGAAATGAAACTATGGACAGGTGTTGCAGTTGTGCATTTCATTGTTTAGGTTTTTCTTTCCTGTTTGTTTTTCTCTCTTGCCTTTTTCATTTTTAAAGACGCAGGAGCCACATACTACTTCAGCGATGCCCCCCCCCCCGTGTGAGGACCAACGGTCAAGACTAAAGGACACTCCCCCCCCCCTCCCGCCCCCCTTGACATTCCTGACCCCGTCTTTCTCAAACTTTTTCCACCCCCCGCCCCCAAAACAAAGATGGAAGAGTCCTTCTGATTTCCCGAGGCACGTTTACCAGATCTGATTATTCCTCCTCCTATCCCCCTCTCTCGCCCTGCAGAGGAAACCCTCCATTCCAGAGCTTCTCCCGGAGGGGTGGCTTCAAAATGGAGGATGCACTTGTCTTCGTGGATGTCGTTCAGGGATATTTACCTTTGTACAGAACTCTGAGAGCCGCCTCGCCGGGGGAGAAAACGACTACGGATCCGAACAAACACACGCGTCATTCCTTTAGAGCTAGCGGCCAGTGGCCTGAGGATCAGGCCACACAAACAGGTCGGTGGTGGGATGTCGAACTGCGCCACACTGTGGCCGACGACGGTACTGCACTCGCTGCAGCTCTCGGTGCCAATGCTCCAACGTTCCACTCCTCTCTCTCGTCGCTCATCGTCACAATTAGTCCAGTTGCCTATTTTTTCGCAATAAAAATGAGTATAAGTAAAATGGTGAGATATTTTTAAAAAAATATTTAAATTCATTTAAAGTACAAAAAAAAGAAAGAGAAAAAAATAAACATTTCTCTGGTGTTGTGACAGTGACCGAATCTCGTCTTATTGAGGTGATTGTGTTTGTCTGTTAAGAGATGTTTTTATTTCTTTTGTAATTATTATTATATTATTAATATTATTATTGACTTATTTTTTACTCAGTTGTCACCTCTTCCCCTCACACTTGAACAGCGCTGCTCTGTCTGGACACGTGCTGGTGATGAAATTGATCAAGCATTTTTGCAATAAGAGTAAATTATGATGAGTTTTTTCACACCAGAAGATCCAGATCTCACTCTCTCAGCCATGCTGACTGTTCTTCCCGGCATCCACAGAATCGCGTCTCTCGTCTGTGTTTTTCATTGACAGATTTAATAAAATTGTAAATTAATGGATCCTCCCCTTCTGTCTTGATGTGATCTTTGATAAAAGGTTCTGAAATGTACTTTTTTTCCCCATTAAGTTTGATTACAATTCTTGTTCATTAGCATTGATTGGGTGTTATCAACATTTAACAGGCATTTGTTTTATTTTAAATGGATCACATTTTTAAAAACGTATCACATGATGAACAGAGCTGTCAGCATTAACCTAACTAGCGCAGTGCCCGTTCCAATTACTTCACAACACTGCACTTGGGTCCTGAGCAACACACCTGCCGAATGTCAACCTCATACAGCGGCTGGTTCTGGACATTATAGTGATACAGATACAGAGATTCCTACCTCTATAGTTAGATGTGCACTAAAAGGAAGATGAATGCCTTTAGTGAACATTATCTACAACCTCGTCCTGTTAGATGATCATGTAATGATGCAGTGACAGGCATCCACTGCCAATATCCTGAGAACAATAGTCATTCAGCACTATAATAATGGGATAGAAAATGATTATCATAGATGAGACATGGCTGTATATAACATCATGAAAATATCTTTATCTGCTCTAATGTGCTTACATATATGTGCAATTTCCCATTATTAGTACATGAAAGTCAAAGCAGAGAGAAAAAAGTTCAAACTAACACGTTCACTGGGCTCATACCTCACCATCTCAGGCCTGCATCAAACGGACCAGGAAGATGGAGCCAGGCTTAAAAACCCTTCAGGGTGAATGGAGGTTCAGGATGGGTTGTGAGGGGATTCAGGTATCTGGACTCTAACCAGGCAACGATTCACAGCATCAAAGGAAAAGATAAGGTTCTCAGTCAATAACTTGAAATATGAGGTATGATTGACGTCGCCGTTGCTCAGATCTTCCAAGGATCTTGATCCTCAATCCTTAAGTGGAGTCAAATGTGACGGCGCTAAAACTAAGCTCCCTGTGGATTATGATGACGTCTGAGTGAGTGTGTGTGTGTGTGTGTGTGCGCGTCAGATGAGCGAGGCACAGTTCTTGAGCAGCAGGGGCTTGGCCAGCTCCAGGATGTCCAGGTTGGGGTCCAGAGATCTCCCCAGCCCCTCCAGGACCATGATGGCGAACACGATGGACGCAAAGTTGCTCTCCAGCTTCACCTGCAGCAGGTCAACAACAACAGGGTTAGGACTTCCTCACAGAACGCTGTAGAAGCCATGAGAAACATCAAAATATGGAGAGAAAAATACCTTAACATGATTAGGAAATCATTGTAAATGAGACTTTGTTCTCAACTGACTTACCTGGTTAAATAAAGGTTACATTTTTTTTTATTTTTTTTTTAAATCCTCCAAATGTAGAAGGTATGAAAAATATCAAAATACATAGAGAAAAATAACCTAACATTTTTAGGTGACTATACTGTGCGACGAGTTGATGAAACACCAGGCTTCCCTCTCTTTAAAGTGACCTTGTCCAGTGTTAGTGTGGGTCTCTTGTTTACCTTGTGATGGATGAGCAGTCCAAAAACCCGCGACAGCAGCTCGGCCACTTGAATCTGAAAACAAACAGGAGAGATCACGGTGTGTCGTGTTTGGGGTTAGGGTTAACCCTAACCCTAACCCTGGCTCCATGGTTCTAGCCGGTCAAGAGGAGGACCGGCGTGTTCTGGTGAGCACGTGACTAGGGACGCACCGATGCATTGGCTTACGTTGGCCTTGTTGACTGCCATCGGCAAATAAAATGACATTCACCGATGGTAGTGGCCGATGTTATGTCGCAACAATTACAGCTTTTTTTTTTTGCGAAATGCAGAAAGTTCCATTCCAGCTACACTGTGGATAGGTTGTTGTGCTTTGCACAAAAATGTAGAGCCTAATCTTAAAATATGATGCCAGAAATAGTTCACACCTAGATAAAGGTACCTATTATGCAAATGTAACAACACTTCATTTGTTTGTTTCACTGGCACAAAAGGGGGAATAAAAAAGAAATAAACATCGGCATCGGCCGGATTGTTATTTTAAACATCGGCATCGGCCCAGAATTTTTCAATCGGTGCATCCCTGCAGGTGACACAGCGGCCCGGCGGCGTGGCGCTGTACCTTCCCGAGAGACAGAGTGTTGCTGAGGGCGTGGTCCACCAGCTCCGCCATCTCCCTCTTGAAGAGCGGAACATCCTGGCACTCGTTGGCGCGGGCGTGGTTCAGCAGGAGCTCTGCCACACGCTCGCCCTGCAGACGCGGCAGAGTGGAAAATACTTTATTCCTTTATTTTGACGGGACAATGCATTTTGATGGACACAGATACATGAAATGGATGCATTAAAAACATCTATACACGACAATGTGTAAATAAAAAAGCCGGATTTAGCACAGGGCTATATTCCATCCCTAGTCCCCGACATGGATACAGTAGTAGGGGCGGCTGTAGCTCAGTTGGTAGAGCGGGTTGTTCAGTGATCGAAGGGTCAGTGGTTTGAATCCCAGCTCCGACTGTCCACATGTCGAAGTGTCCTTGAGCAAGACACCTAACCCATAATTAATCCCAATCAGCAGGTTAGCACCTTGCATGGCAGCTACCGCCATCGGTGTGTGAATGGGTGAATGAGAGGCCATTGTAAAGCGCTTTGAGTGCCGCTAAGGTGGAAAAGCGCTATATAAGTGCAGTCCATTTACCATTTAGTCTTAAATGCTGAAATTGTTGTATCCGCCCCTCTCCGAACACATGGATACTGTATGAAGTGTGGGGTTAGCGTGTGTCGGGTTAGCGTGTGTCGGGTTAGTGTGTGTCGGGTTAGCGTGTGTCGGGTTAGCGTGTGTCAGGTTAGCGTGTGACGTGTTAGCGTGTGTCGGGTTAGCGTGTCAGGTTAGCGTGTGTTGGGTAAGCATGTGTCGGGTTAGCGTGTCAGGTTAGCGTGTGTTGGGTAAGCGTGTGTCGGGTTAGCGTGTGTCGGGTTAGCGTGTGTCGGGTTAGCGTGTCAGGTTAGCGTGTGTTGGGTAAGCATGTGTCGGGTTAGCGTGTGTCGGGTTAGCGTGTCAGGTTAGCGTGTGTTGGGTAAGCATGTGTCGGGTTAGCGTGTGTCGGGTGAGCGTGTGTCGGGTTAGCGTATTGTCGGATTAGCGTATTGTCGGGTTAGCATGTGTCGGGTTAGCTTGTGTCGGGTTAGCGTGTGTCAGGTAAGCGTGTGTCGGGTAAGCGTGTGTCAGGTTAGCGTGTGTGTGGGTTAGCATGTCGGCGACGCTCACCTGCTTCAGCACCACAGCGGTGAACACGGCGCGGAAGTTGCGCAGGTCGACGTCGCTCAGCTGGGCCACGATCCCGGCGTCCAGGAGAACCAGCTGCAGAGGGGGCGGGCTGGGCCGGACGCTCACCACCACCGTGTCCCAGAGGTCGGTCAGGGCGGCCCTGCCCCCGGCCCCGTCCCCGGCTCCGCCCCCCCCGGCCTCGCCGTGCTGGACCAGGATGTTCCCCGGATGGAGGTCACCGTGAACGAAGTTGTCCACGAACACCTGAACGCACAAAACAACCGCACCCGTATTACAAGACACGTCCCGCACGGATTTAAGGCGCGACCGCGTTTCGACGTGCCACCGTTGGGAATAAGGGTGCGGTCGCGTAGGACGGTAACCGTGCTGAACCTCACCATCTTGAGTATGGTGTCCACTCCCATCCTAGCGATTCTCTGCTTCACCTCCTGGGGGATCTCTGGGCTGAGGTAGTTGGAGATGGGCTCACTTTCCTGGAGGGACAAAAGAGCCAAAAGCCAAAAATAGGTGACTTACTGAACATTAACACTGAACATCACGATCGATGTGTTGTTATTGTTAGTCTGGCTGCTCATATTGAGGTTGTTCATGAAATTTCAGTCTCACCAATGTGTTACCCACACAATTTGTTCTTTTCTGTTTTCCTACCTGACTGTTCTTCCTTAAGTTTATTATTTTACAACTTGTGTGAACTTCTTTTACAGTTCGTTGTCATAAGACCACTACCATTTGTCCTGTATGACATCACTTCCCTGTACCATTCGTCCTGACTGACGTCACTTCCTCTACCGAGACTATAAGATGACGAACACTGTTTCATTCATTCATTCTGAGCTTGAATTACTTCCTGTTTAGAATCATTTTTGCAAATCGTAACACCAGAATAAAACTATCGTCTTGGTTGGATAAACAGATTGACCTCCCACTCGCGTGTTCTTTGATTCTCTAACTTAAACCAAGCTAGATTTTCATTCATAAGGTGGCGCGGCCGGCGTCTGCTCATATCGAGGTGGCGCGGCCGGCGTCTGCTCACCTCGAAGGTTTCCACCAAGACGTTCCTGGTGACGAACGGTCGTAGGGGTGTCGGGAACTTGATGAAATCCACGTCTCTGAAGTTCTCGCGGAACCTCTCGATGTTCCTGGCCTCAAACCGAAGGTCGATCTAAAAGGAGAAATGATGGGATCGTTCATTGAGACGGTAAAAATATAATCCATGGAACCTGTAGTACCAGTGTTACTTAAGTTTAAGAAAAAATCAAACGGTCCGACCTGTTTGGTCATGAGCTTCTCAAACTCCTCCACGATCTCCGGCAGACTGAGCCATTTGAGTCCAGGCAGACAGTTGATGAGCCAGCTGCCCGCTCGCATTAGGAGCAGGTCGATCTCTACCTGCCTCTTGATCCCTGGGTGGAGCACCTGGATGAAGATGGAGACAAAACAAATGCACCCAATCCCTCAGGCGTTTTCACCGACGCGTACCAGTGAACGGTCTCTAGTGAAACGAATCCCATCGCTCATAAGGCTGGGTTAAAAAAAAAAAAATATCGATTCTGAATCCAATCAAATCAAATGATTCAGAATAGATTCATGAATCCCAAAATCGATCTTTTATTTAACAAATAAATAAATAAAGGAATGAATAGTTCATTAATTCATTCAATGATTCATTCATTCATTCATTTTTGGAAATCAGTATCGATACCCAGCCCTAGTATTGATGTGTTGCATAACTTGGCAGTCATGTAAGTAAGGTTCCAGCTAAAAAAAACAAGTTTTATTAACACTAACCGAATCGATATTGAATCTAATCGAATTGAATCGTGAAAATCAATTATGGAATCGGACATCGGAATCGAATCGATTCTTGAAATTCAAATCGATACCCAGCCCTAATCGCTCACCTTAACAGCCACGGGTATGAGACGCTCCTCGGGCACACTCTCTCCATAACGGTCCTCCGGTCCGTCGTCTTCCTCCTTCTCCTTCCTCCTCCCCAGCTTCCACAGCGCCCCCAGCGCCCCCGCCAGCCCGGGGATCTCCCAGGCCTCCATCAGGTCCTCCTTCTCCATCTCCTTCTCCTCCACCAGGGTCTGAAACGCCGGATCTTCCACGGCGTCCACGCGGGCCCAGCCGCGGTACACCTGCGCCACGCACCCGGACCCCGCCGGCTCCCGGCCCTCGAACACGAACAGCCTCCTCCAGCCCCGGCCGAACGCCCCGCCCAGGCAGCGCTCGGTGTGCGCCCAGGAGTGCGGCCGAACGCGCACGTGCAGCCTGGAGAAGCGGTCGCAGAAGTCCCGGGAGAAGACGTCCCTGCGCGTGCTCGCCCACTGACCCAGCTTGATGAAGGTCGGCCCGGAGGTCTCGGTCACCCAGAGGAGAGCGGTCAGCCAGCGAGACGTCCAGCCGGAGGAGAGGAGAGCCAGGGGGTAGAGCAGGAGCAGGGGGCCGAATTTGAGGAGCAGCACCAGGGCACGGAGGCTGAGACGGAGGACGAAGAGGAGTTTGTGGACCTGGATTTTAGCGACGGATTTCCGGTCCGGGGGGCGGGGTGCGAGGGAGGCCTCTTGGCAACGGGCGGGGCAGGGGGCGGAGCTGACGGCGCCCCAGCACAACAGTCCCACTTTGGGAATCTGGGTTAGAATCCGGCCTCGTCTCACGAGACATGTTCTGGTGTTGGGTACGAGTCTGACTCTGGCGATAGTCCCGACTCTGTGGACGGTGTACTTTAGATTTAAAAGAAGTGTTCTTGCGCTGAAAACAGCCATGGCCATATCACATGCCTAATTCTAACAGCTAACTTTAAATAACAAATGCATCAACTAAAAACTAAAACATAGGTTTAAGTTAGTGGACAATGATAATGGCCCGAAACAAAGTCTTGATTAAAACAAGTTATCAAGCTTTGTCAGCAGTCCAAACACGCCCCAGTGCAAAAGCATTCTGCAGTGAGTCCTACTGCGTCTGTCCCATCTGCAGATCGGTCGTGAAGCGGATGGACTCAGCTGAGTCCGATGTGCCAGGTGAGTCTATCCAGATGAGCTTGGTGTGTGTGAGAAACAGCTGGTCTAGGCTGCAAGCTCTTCCCATTACATCCTCTTGATAACGGCCCACTGCAAGTGAAGGGAAATTCAAAGTGAGCTTAAAGTAGATTAACAAGTGTGAGTTATTTAACACAGTACAGCGTGTTTGGGACTTGGTATAGAATACTGTAGTGGGCACCTGAAGGACAACAAGTTAGTGCTACCATCTTTCTTGACAAGGATGAGGCGTGCACCTCGCGATGACCGACCATGTCGGCTGGACACACACACACACCCCAGCCTAGAGCTGTATCAGGACCCGGTTACATTTCATACATACACTCCGGCAGGGAGTCAAGCCAGGGCCAACGAGTTGAACATGTTGGTCAATAGGTCCGACACAGGGTGCCCTGCCTGCACATGACCCGGATCCCTGACCCCTGACCCACACTGCCACGGACTCCACCACTGCTGCAGACTCCCAGCATACCTCACGTTAAGACTGGACCACATCAACATGTATAACTCATCATCATCATCATCATCAGGTCGTCCATAGACGGGCCTTCCATCTTTGCCTCCAGTTATCCCGGTCCTAACTGGACCACATCAACATCAAGCCTTCCACCAGTAACCTACACTAACCCATGACAACCCCACTAACCTACACTAACCCATAACAACCCCACTAACCTACACTAACCCATGACAACCCCACTAACCTACACTAACCCATAACAACCCCACTAACCTACACTAACCCATGACAACCCCACTAACCTACACTAACCCATAACAACCCCACTAACCTACACTAACCCATAACAACCCCACTAACCTACACTAACCCATAACAACCCCACTAACCTCCACTAACCCATAACAACCCCACTAACCTCCACTAACCCATAACAACCCCACTAACCTACACTAACCCATAACAACCCCACTAACCTACACTAACCCATAACAACCCCACTAACCTACACTAACCCATGACCACCCCACTAACCTACACTAACCCATGACCACCCCACTAACCTACACTAACCCATGACAACCCCACTAACCTACACTAACCCATAACAACCCCACTAACCTACACTAACCCATGACAACCCCACTAACCTACACTAACCCATAACAACCCCACTAACCTACACTAACCCATAACAACCTCACTAACCTACACTAACCCATAACAACCCCACTAACCTACACTAACCCATGACAACCCCACTAACCTACACTAACCCATAACAACCTCACTAACCTACACTAACCCATAACAACCCCACTAACCTACACTAACCCATGACCACCCCACTAACCTACACTAACCCATGACCACCCCACTAACCTACACTAACCCATGACAACCCCACTAACCTACACTAACCCATAACAACCCCACTAACCTACACTAACCCATAACAACCCCACTAACCTACACTAACCCATAACAACCCCACTAACCTACACTAACCCATGACAACCCCACTAACCTACACTAACCCATAACAACCCCACTAACCTACACTAACCCATAACAACCCCACTAACCTACACTAACCCATAACAACCCCACTAACCTACACTAACCCATAACAACCCCACTAACCTACACTAACCCATAACAACCCCACTAACCTACACTAACCCATAACAACCCCACTAACCTACACTAACCCATAACAACCCCACTAACCTACACTAACCCATAACAACCCCACTAACCTCCACTAACCCATAACAACCCCACTAACCTCCACTAACCCATAACAACCCCACTAACCTACACTAACCCATAACAACCCCACTAACCTACACTAACCCATAACAACCCCACTAACCTACACTAACCCATGACCACCCCACTAACCTACACTAACCCATGACCACCCCACTAACCTACACTAACCCATGACAACCCCACTAACCTACACTAACCCATAACAACCCCACTAACCTACACTAACCCATGACAACCCCACTAACCTACACTAACCCATAACAACCCCACTAACCTACACTAACCCATAACAACCTCACTAACCTACACTAACCCATAACAACCCCACTAACCTACACTAACCCATGACAACCCCACTAACCTACACTAACCCATAACAACCTCACTAACCTACACTAACCCATAACAACCCCACTAACCTACACTAACCCATGACCACCCCACTAACCTACACTAACCCATGACCACCCCACTAACCTACACTAACCCATGACAACCCCACTAACCTACACTAACCCATAACAACCCCACTAACCTACACTAACCCATAACAACCCCACTAACCTACACTAACCCATAACAACCCCACTAACCTACACTAACCCATGACAACCCCACTAACCTACACTAACCCATAACAACCCCACTAACCTACACTAACCCATAACAACCCCACTAACCTACACTAACCCATAACAACCCCACTAACCTACACTAACCCATAACAACCCCACTAACCTACACTAACCCATAACAACCCCACTAACCTACACTAACCCATAACAACCCCACTAACCTACACTAACCCATGACAACCTCACTAACCTACACTAACCCATAACAACCCCACTAACCTACACTAACCCATGACAACCCCACTAACCTACACTAACCCATAACAACCCCACTAACCTACACTAACCCATGACAACCCCACTAACCTACACTAACCCATGACAACCCCACTAACCTACACTAACCCATAACAACCCCACTAACCTACACTAACCCATGACAACCCCACTAACCTACACTAACCCATGACAACCTTACTAACCTACACTAACCCATGACAACCCCACTAACCTACACTAACCATGACCTCCCCACTAACCTACACTAACCCATAACAACCCCACTAACCTACACTAACCCATAACAACCCCACTAACCTACACTAACCCATGACAACCCCACTAACCTACACTAACCCATAACAACCCCACTAACCTACACTAACCCATGACAACCCCACTAACCTCCACTAACCCATAACAACCCCACTAACCTACACTAACCCATGACCTCCCCACTAACCTACACTAACCCATAACAACCCCACTAACCTACACTAACCCATGACAACCCCACTAACCTACACTAACCCATGACAACCTTACTAACCTACACTAACCCATGACAACCCCACTAACCTACACTAACCCATGACAACCCCACTAACCTACACTAACCCATAACAACCCCACTAACCTACACTAACCCATAACAACCCCACTAACCTACACTAACCATGACCTCCCCACTAACCTACACTAACCCATAACAACCCCACTAACCTACACTAACCATGACCTCCCCACTAACCTACACTAACCCATAACAACCCCACTAACCTACACTAACCCATAACAACCCCACTAACCTACACTAACCCATAACAACCCCACTAACCTACACTAACCCATGACCTCCCCACTAACCTACACTAACCCATGACAACCCCACTAACCTACACTAACCCATAACAACCCCACTAACCTACACTAACCCATAACAACCCCACTAACCTACACTAACCATGACCTCCCCACTAACCTACACTAACCCATAACAACCCCACTAACCTACACTAACCATGACCTCCCCACTAACCTACACTAACCCATAACAACCCCACTAACCTACACTAACCATGACCTCCCCACTAACCTACACTAACCCATAACAACCCCACTAACCTACACTAACCCATAACAACCCCACTAACCTACACTAACCCATAACAACCCCACTAACCTACACTAACCCATGACAACCCCACTAACCTACACTAACCCATAACAACCCCACTAACCTACACTAACCCATGACAACCCCACTAACCTACACTAACCCATGACAACCCCACTAACCTACACTAACCCATAACAACCCCACTAACCTACACTAACCCATAACAACCCCACTAACCTACACTAACCCATAACAACCCCACTAACCTACACTAACCCATGACAACCCCACTAACCTACACTAACCCATAACAACCTCACTAACCTACACTAACCCATGACAACCCCACTAACCTACACTAACCCATAACAACCCCACTAACCTACACTAACCTACACTAACCCATAACAACCCCACTAACCTACACTAACCTACACTAACCCATAACAACCCCACTAACCTACACTAACCCATAACAACCCCACTAACCTACACTAACCCATGACCACCCCACTAACCTACACTAACCCATGACAACCCCACTAACCTACACTAACCCATGACAACCCCACTAACCTACACTAACCCATGACAACCCCACTAACCTACACTAACCCATGACAACCCCACTAACCCACACTAACCCATAACAACCCCACTAACCTACACTAACCCATGACAACCCCACTAACCCACACTAACCCATAACAACCCCACTAACCTACACTAACCCATGACAACCCCACTAACCCATGACAACCCCACGAACCTACACTAACCCATGACAACCCCACTAACCCATGACAACCCCACTAACCCATGACAACCCCACTAACCCATGACAACCTTACTAACCTACACTAACCCATGACAACCCCACTAACCTACACTAACCTACACTAACCCATAACAACCCCACTAACCTACACTAACCCATAACAACCCCACTAACCTACACTAACCCATGACAACCCCACTAACCTACACTAACCTACACTAACCCATAACAACCCCACTAACCTACACTAACCCATGACCTCCCCACTAACCTACACTAACCCATGACAACCTACTAACCTACACTAACCCATAACAACCCCACTAACCTACACTAACCCATGACAACCTACTAACCTACACTAACCCATGACAACCCCACTAACCTACACTAACCCATAACAACCCCACTAACCTACACTAACCCATGACAACCCCACTAACCTACACTAACCCATGACAACCCCACTAACCTACACTAACCCATGACAACCCCACTAACCTACACTAACCCATGACCACCCCACTAACCTACACTAACCCATAACAACCCCACTAACCTACACTAACCCATGACCTCCCCACTAACCTACACTAACCCATAACAACCCCACTAACCTACACTAACCCATAACAACCCCACTAACCTACACTAACCCATGACCTCCCCACTAACCTACACTAACCATGACCTCCCCACTAACCTACACTAACCCATAACAACCCCACTAACCTACACTAACCCATAACAACCCCACTAACCTACACTAACCATGACCTCCCCACTAACCTACACTAACCCATAACAACCCCACTAACCTACACTAACCCATAACAACCCCACTAACCTACACTAACCCATAACAACCCCACTAACCTACACTAACCCATAACAACCCCACTAACCTACACTAACCCATAACAACCCCACTAACCTACACTAACCCATAACAACCCCACTAACCCATAACAACCCCACTAACCTACACTAACCCATGACAACCCCACTAACCTACACTAACCCATAACAACCCCACTAACCTACACTAACCCATGACCACCCCACTAACCTACACTAACCCATAACAACCCCACTAACCTACACTAACCCATGACAACCCCACTAACCTACACTAACCCATGACAACCCCACTAACCTACACTAACCCACGACAACCCCACTAACCTACACTAACCCATAACAACCCCACTAACCTACACTAACCCATGACAACCCCACTAACCTACACTAACCCATGACAACCCCACTAACCTACACTAACCCATAACAACCCCACTAACCTACACTAACCCATGACAACCCCACTAACCTACACTAACCCACTAACCTACACTAACCCATGACAACCTCCTACCCATAAACAATGACCAGACGAAGACGTGCTGCAGTGCAGCAAACAAACTAAACCAGTAGCTTTCTAACTTTCACACAGCCAGAACAAGCACACCGACCGAACAGTTAGTGGATCGCCAACGAGTCATCATTTCGTTTGAAACATACCTAAAACACAGTAGCTGTCAACCATACATTCTCAATGAAAACATCTCATAACGTCAACTCATTCACTTCCGGGTTTTGCGTCAATCCAACGTCTTAAAGCTGTGCGCATAAAATCCGATAACATAAACCCATCTAATATTTTATTCATTAGAAGCCTACGCAGAGACGTATTACAATTGTAAGCTAAAAACGAACCTTTAAAATATAAAAATAAAAATCTTTTTTTCTAGAACTAAATAGCCTATAAACAAGCCCTGCACTCATGCGGCCAACAGAGGGAGACACGTGATTAGATAATGAATGATGGGCTACTTTGAAAACTTCTAATAAGAAAACTTTGCATTACCATCATCAGTCATGGTCAACCTTCCCATGCGTTATATTTAGCTTGCTATTTCAACATGAAGGCTAGAGAAAGGGTGAGTGGCTGAGTGTAGTTCCTAGTCACGGTGTGTGTCTTTGGACAGAGGGCCCCCTAACCTCCCAACTGTAGCACGGAGGAAGGGAATCACAATCACTCACACAAAAGGTAAGAGAAACGCCAAACAGATGTTACTGCCCCCACCCTGTACCCCCACCCTGTACCCCCACCCATTGAAGAGCAAAGACAGACCTTTCAAATCTCTCATGCACTTCAAAGGGGGAGGTCAGGGCTTTGGCCTGGGAGGTCATCCAGATTGGCCCTCTGTTGCAAGGGATAATGTTATGTTGGTGGGTCTGTTATGAAGGGTTAAAGTGACATACGGAACAAATACTAAATTCCTACATAGGGGATGTGCTTATGTTACTTGCCACAAGC
>NC_140249.1:23015195-23022695 GCF_949987555.1 Borostomias antarcticus | reverse complement strand
ACACACACACACACACACACACGCATACACACACACACACACATACACACACACACACACATACTCAGACACACACCCACACACGCTCACTCATCCAGACATTCATGCACAATATGCAAGCAGTACATACACACACACACACACACACATACTCACACACACACACACACAAACACATACTCAGACACACACCCACACACGCTCACTCAACCAGACATTCATGCACAATACATATGCAAGCAGAAACACACACACACACACACACACACACACACACACACACACACACTCAGACACAAAAACACACACACACATACTCAGACAGACACCCACACACGCTCACTCAACCAGACATTCATGCACAATACATATGCAAGCAGTACACACACACACACACACACACACACACACACACACACACCGAGCCCCACGCTTGCAAGCTGTTGCCTCGTCCAGCCCTCCACGGGGACAGTGTGAAGCCAATCTCCGTTCCTCAGCTCTCTGTGCTAAAACCTCCCGACAGTCAGCGTCAAGCTATCTGGAGTCTGTGTGGAAGCTGGTGCTGTGATTCCAATTAAAACATTTAACAAGACATGACAGAGAAATCCCTGTGCTGCTAAGTTGTTTACACAGACTGGGAGCGCGGGGATCTGTGAGCAGCTGAAGCCCTGATGGAGAATTGCTCAGTCAGCATGATTGTATTCCGCGTCAGATGTGGGATGGAACGTCTCACTAGCCATGATGAAGAGGACCATCCAAAACCTCAATGTTGTTGGCTTTCAGGGAACTCCACAACTTGTCCGCTGGCGCTGTCGCACACTAACGTGCGCGCACGTGTACGTGCATGCGTACCGTACACACCCGACCGCATGGGTACATGCACACACACACACAGGAAGTCAGGAACACGCACACTTTTTGGATTTATTCACCGCCATCTCCTCCACCGTAAAGACAGAACGGCACGTTCTTGTTTGGAAGGAATGTGTCAGTTTGTCGGCAAACCTGGCAACCCTATCTAGCGAGGGCCAGACTCGTGGCTTCACCGAGGACACGGCTCAGTGGTTTTGGCTTCGGTGGCCTTGCTTTGTACTGGTTTCCCACTGAAGGTGGAAAATATTACATGGTTTCTGGTCTGCCGGCGTGTGTGTGTGCGTGTGTGTGTGTGTGTGTGTGGTAAAACAATCTGGAACTGAACATAAACTCGTGAAACAGCCATAGAAAACCCTCAAAGTACAAAGTGTCACGTTTTAGGTGACGTGAATAGGGTGAGCCATCTCAATTTCAGGGACAGACAAACGGATGCGGTAACCATATCGGCACTTTCCTCAAATGTGCCTTTCCTGGATCGGATCGGATTAAATCCCCCCTCTCCCTAGAGCTGTTTCTCCTACTCTATACCTCAGACTAGATTACTGTTTACTTGAGAATGAAGATTAGATATTGACGTTCATCCAAGTTGGAACAACGTAATGAGAAGCTCACTGCAGACTGATGCCTTTGATCACACATAAGCACTGTCTGTCTAAACTTTTCAACTAAAGTAGTATTTACCATCGGCCTGCTTTAAACGCTGTCGCTATACGCCTGTCTGCATAGTAGAATACTTACTGTCTTTCTGTCTGTTTTTACTGTCTGTTAGCGTGACTGCCCCTCTTATCTGTCTGCTGATACTGTCTGTCTGTCTGTCTGCCTGTCAGCCTGACTGCCCGTCTGTCTGCCTGTCTGTCTGTCTGTCTGTCTGTCTGTCTGTCTGACTGCCCGTCTGTCTGTCTGCGGATGCCTTCTGTCTGCCCCTCTGTCCGTCTCCCTGCCTGTCCGTCAGTCTCTTCAAGTGTAATCACAGTCTCCTCTCCTCCTCCTCCCTCTCTCTGGGCTGAGTCTCCTCTCCTCCTCTCCTCCTCCTCTCTGGGCTGAGTCCAGCGGTGCCGGCCGGTCATCGTGTGTGTCGGGGGGGGGGGGGGGGTCACCAGCGGTCCGCTCGGCCGCGGAGGCCGGCCTCCGGAAGAGCCCTTTCCCAAGCCCTCGCCTCTCCGGTCGCCCCCGGGGAACGGCCAGGGAAACGGCCAGCCACCGTTCTGCTTTACTACAGGGTGGTGGGGGGGGGGGGCACGCGGAGGGGGTTGGGGGGGCGCGGGGGGACTGTTCTGGTGGGAATTCTCTGGCGGAACCCAGAGAAATGTGAAGGGAAAACAGGAAGAGCGAAGGAGGATTTGGAAACGTGGCGGCGGTCTGGACTGGGAGACTGTGGTGGGGGAAACGGGATCCGGGGCAGGTTCCCTGTCGGAGGGAACCGAGGTTCCACAAGCAGAGGCCTGTTCCACGCCAGTAATGGCGGTTCCATTCGGCCTGATGTGTAGTTAAAATGCTACTAATGCTTATGCGATATAATTCAATATATTCTCATGTTATTTGTAAAGTAAAGCCAGGATGTTTACTGTGTATGGGGTTCCAAATCTGTCTTCCATCTTTTGAAAGAACTTTAAGGCCTACTTGCTTGATTTTGGGTTGTAGTATTGTGATCTTGGGTTGGAGTATTGTGATCTTGGGCTGGAGTATTGTGATCTTGGGTTGGAGTATTGTGATCTTGGGCTGGAGTATTGTGATCTTGGGCTGGAGTATTGTGATCTTGGGCTGGAGTATTGTGATATTGGGTTGGAGTACTGTGATCTTGGGCTGGAGTATTGTGATCTTGGGCTGGAGTATTGTGATCTTGGGCTGGAGTATTGTGATCTTGGGTTGGAGTATTGTGATCTTGGGCTGGAGTATTGTGATCTTGGGTTGGAGTATTGTGATATTGGGCTGGAGTATTGTGATCTTGGGCTGGAGTATTGTGATCTTGGGCTGGAGTATTGTGATCTTGGGTTGGAGTATTGTGATCTTGGGCTGGAGTATTGTGATATTGGGCTGGAGTATTGTGATCTTGGGCTGGAGTATGGTGATCTTGGGCTGGAGTATTGTGATCTTGGGCTGGAGTATTGTGATCTTGGGCTGGAGTATTGTGATATTGGGCTGGAGTATTGTGATCTTGGGCTGGAGTATTGTGATCTTGGGCTGGAGTATTGTGATCTTGGGCTGGAGTATTGTGATCTTGGGCTGGAGTATTGTGGAGTACTTGCTTGTGTTTCTATTGTGGACCAGGCAGCTTTGGATGTCACTATAACCGGGACTAACGTTGTCTGACATCTAACACGTGGTGTTGTACACCCTCTCTTTGTGTTTGAAACTTTGTCTCAAAGTCTTGTAGCTGCTGCTGTGTGTGTGTGTGTGTGTGTGTGTGTGTGTGTGTGTGTGTGTGTGTGTGAGAGAGAGAGAGAGAGAGAGAGGATCATGTATGTTTGTGTGTAGCAGCAGTGCGTCTACATATACCCTTGCACGTGTTTCTGTGTTGTTTGTGTGTTTCTGTGTTGTTTGTGTGTTTCTCTGTTGTTTGTGTGTTTCTGTGTTGTTTGTGTGTTCCTGTGTTGTTTGTGTGTTTCTGTGTTGTTTGTGTTTACCGCCTCACTCATTTTCTTTTCATGTTGCCTTCACCTCGTCTAACCTGTAAATACTTCTGTAAAATCCCTCCACGTAGTCAACTCTGCCACGAGTCCTCCAGTTCCATCGTTTCTTCAGATTTCCCAGAATTCCTTATCCTGTCACTTCATAAAGCAAACTTCCTGAGATCCACAATGAGTTAAGACACAGTACAGGTGGACTCTGTTGTGAAAGGCTTTCTCATCAATTTTGTCCCTCTGAACACCCCATAGCTGAGAACACAAGTTGGAGCTCAGGTATAATTCTGCAAGGTCGTAGGTTAGGGTTAGGATCAGCTGAGCTGGACTTGCTGGAGGTTGTGTTCTGGTTCCGCACCGGATCAGCTTGTACAGTACGTAGGCTGGAGTTGGAGCGCTACTCAAGAGAGCCAGAACTAGCTGGCGTTGGTTCTGGTCAGTTGAGCCAGCAGTAATTGGTAGCAGATTGGTAGGAGTGACGAGCTGAACGTGACTGCTCTCTGTGTGGAGGAGGGGCACATAGACCCAGAGGGTGGGGGGGGGGGCTCCGCCTCTGTGTGGAGGAGGGGCAGATAGGCCCGGAGGGTGGGGGGGGGCTCCGCCTCTGTGTGGAGGAGGGGCAGATAGGCCCGGAGGGTGGGGGGGGGCTCCGCCTCTGTGTGGAGGAGGGGCAGATAGGCCCGGAGGGTGGGGGGGGGCTCCGCCTCTGTGTGGAGGAGAAACGTGATCCCTCCTTCCAGATGGAAGGATAGGGGGATTGTTTTCTCTGCCTCCCCGACTGACTCATCCTCTTCTGTTCTGTGCATTTCCCTATTTTTTCCCTGTTTTTTTTTTTTCTTCCCTTCTCTTCTCTCCTCTCTCCTCTGCACTTCTGTCCTCTCATTTCTTCTTCTGTCCTCTTCTCTCCTCTTCTCTTCTTCTCTTCTCAAGTATATATCCAGGCGCTGTCTTATTAATCTTTGTAACATCGTTACCCTATGGAAGTTTAGACAAACAAGAAGATGGTTGAAGCGCAGTCGAAGCCTTCAGTGTCGGTGGCTTCCCCTTAAAGCTCTATTTATGGACGGGCTTATCACTCCCAACTCTTGAGTGCGTCATTAGCCCGCTAGCCACACCGTTTGCGAGTCGGTGGCTTGGGGAATGGTACCCACAATCTCCCAAGGGAAGGGAAGCCCATTCTATTTAAAAGACATTCGGAGAGCAATGGGATTTTCTAGCCATTTTGTAGCCTTTGACAGGTCACGAGAGAAAGGGTGCTTTGTGAAGTTTGACTGGAGTTTCCGTTTCCCGCCATTTTGACCTTGTGGAGGTACCTGTGGTCAAAGCGGAATTCGTTAATGGAGGTCTTTGGGTTCGTACCGTGACAGCAAGCTATGAGTTTTTGTCTGACTCTGTGAACCATGACTTAAATGGGAGGGGATACACACAAAGTACACGCACTCCAAACCCATTTCCTGTTAGTGTCATCACACTTCCTGTCTGTCTCTTTGACTGTCTGAACAACACAAACGAACAAGTAAATAGTTGTTTATGTCCCTGGGTTTGCTCAGAGCAGTGTTGCCTTCTGGAATAGCCGTGTGGTTAGTCCTGCGGTCATGCCTGTTCACCATAATCATATCCTGCTTGGTTTTCACTTTGGAAACTATTGTTTCGAAGGTTTGTCGAGACTTTCTGAGGTAATTTATCACTCATTTTAACTGTTTACTGTCGGAAAGACAGTCAACACCCTCATCTTGGACAATTTTCAGCTGTGTACCAAATCCACAGTGACAAGAAATGCTGTAATTGGGTGTTAGAAATGTGACAAAGCAAATTGGGCTTGCATGTTTAGGTTTGAGTGAAAACAGCATTTGGAGGGAAATTCATCGTTTGTGGTATCCTCTCCAGTTCCTGTCTCTGTCTGAAGCTACCCCAACTTAATTGCTGTCTCACATCCATCCTTCCCCAACAGCTAACAGTGAAGGGAGGGAGAGAGGGAGGGAGGGAGGGAGGGAGGGAGTGAGAGAGGGAGGGAGGGAGAGAGAGGGAGGGAGAGAGGGAGTGAGAGAGGGAGGGAGAGAGAGGGAGTGAGAGAGGGAGTGAGAGAGGGAGGGAGAGAGGGAGGGAGAGAGGGATTGAGAGAGGGAGTGAGAGAGGGAGTGAGAGAGGGAGGGAGAGAGGGAGGGAGAAAGGGAGTGAGAGAGGGAGTGAGAGAGGGAGGGAGAGAGGGAGTGAGAGAGGGAGGGAGAGAGGGAGGGAGAGAAGGGAAAGAGAGCTGGAGGATATGTAACAGGCCAGGGGGAGCCCTGCTGGGTGTGCGCTGAAAGGTGGTCCGTGTGTTGGCGTGTGCGCATGTGCCGTGTGCAAGTTTGTGTGTTTGTTCTCTGTGTCCCCACGGGCCGACTGATGGAGATGTTTACTGAGAGAGCAGAGAAGAGAGAGCAGAGAAGAGAGAGAAGAGAAGAGAGAGCAGAGAAGAGAGAGCAGAGAGCAGAGAAGAGAGAGCAGAGAAGAGAGAGCAGAAAAGAGAGAGCAGAGACGAGAGAGCAGAGAAGAGAGAGCAGAGAAGAGAGAGCAGAGAAGAGAGAAAAGAGAAGAGAGAGCAGAGAGAGAGGAGAAGAGAGAGCAGAGAAGAGAGAGCAGAGAAGAGAGAGCAGAAGAGAGAGCAGAGAAGAGAGAGCAGAGAAGAGAGAGCAGAGAGCAGAGAAGAGAGAGCAGAGAAGAGAGAGCAGAGAAGAGAGAGCAGAGAGCAGAGAACAGAGAAGAGAGAGCAGAGAAGAGAGAGCAGAGAAGAGAGAGTAGAGAAGAGAGAGCAGAGCGAAGAGAGAGCAGAGAAGAGAGAACAGAGAAAAGAGAGCAGAGAAGAGAGAACAGAGAAGAGAGAACAGTCAGACAGGAACAGAAAGACGAGAGAGGGAGGGAGGCCGAGAAAAAACGGAGAGGGAGAAAGGGGTCCGGCGGTCTGTAGCGCGCACACACACACACACACACACACACACACACACACACACACACACACACAGTCGGCTTGCTTGGCTTCTGGCCAAGCCCCTGCTATGGAATCAGCTTGGGAAAGAGGCAGGGGCCCTGGATAGGAGAGAGAGAGAGAGAGAGGGAGAGAGAGAAGAGAGAGAGAGAGAGAGAGAGAGAGAGAGAGAGAGAGACTGACTGCTGAGCCCTGATAAAATTCCATTGTTTATTTGCCCACTCCTTCCCTCCTCTCCACATAGCCTTCACCTCCACCAGCGCCTCCCTCTCTCTCCTCCCCCCCCCCTCACCTCCCCCCCCTCACCCCCGTCACCCCCGTCCATCCAGATTAATCTCTGTCAAGCAGCGTCGGGCGGGGCCAGCGTGTCAGCAGGTGAAACCTCACCTGGCGCATCGTGTGGGGTCAGATGGAGGAGGGCCAGAGGAGGGCCAGAGGAGGGCTGGAGGAGGGCCAGAGGAGGGCCAGATGAGGGCCAGCGCAGGGCCAGAGGAGGGTAAGCGGAGCCCCTAAGACCGGCGGGCCGCTGATGACGCTGCGGCCGGCGCTCTCCACCTCCGGCACCCCCGGAATGCAAGAGGCATCGGGTTCAGAGATAGGAGGGGGGGCTGGACTGGGCATCTGCCTCCTCCTCCTCCATCATCCCTCCTTTCCTCCCTCCCCCGCACCCCCCCCCCCCCCCAGTCATATTTCTCCCCTGCCTCCTACAGAACGGAGAGAACGAAAGAAAGACGGGAAAAAAAGGAAGTTCTCCATTCCGCGGAGAGCTGGCTGAATGTGCAGCGGTGCGTTAAATTGATTGCAGGCGAGGGTTCAGCGTGCGCTAGAGCACATCACATCCACGCTCAGTCTGGAGGTAGAGAAGAAGGGAGAGGACACTCTTTCACTGCTACTACTTCATATCTATCTATCTATCTATCTATCTCTATCTATCTATCAATCTATAATCTATCTATCTATCTATCTACCTATCTATCAATCTATAATCTATCTATCTAGCTACATATCTATCTATCTATCAATCAATCTATAATCTATCTA
>NC_140249.1:22995426-23014995 GCF_949987555.1 Borostomias antarcticus | reverse complement strand
GGGGGAGGGAGGGAGGGAGGGAGAGAGAGAGGAGGGAGAGAGAGGGAGAGAGAAAGAGAGAAAGAGAGAGGGAGAGAGGAGGGAGAGACAGGGAGAGAGAGAGAGAGGGAGAGAGGGAGGGAGAGAGAGAGAGAGAGGGAGAGAGGGAGGGAGAGAGAGAGAGAGAGGGAGGGAGAGAGAGAGAGGAGGAAAGGGGGGGGCAAAAAAATCTTGATGTTTCCCCTCAAACGTGTGACCCCCGCTCGCTCGCAGATGAAAATCATTTGGGGCTGCAGGCCAGAGAAGGGAGGGGCTCCCCCACCGCGCCCCCCCGGGGGGGCTGAGTACACCCCCCCCCCCCCCCCCCCCCAGGCAGGACGGAGGGGAGCGCGGAGAGGCGTGGCGCATTTGTCGACGAAAAAAACAAAAGCCCGCTAAGAGGCGTTAGAAGCGCTCGCGCCAGGTAACTACTTTTTACGGCGGAGGCACGTCTGCAGCCGTATCACTCAGGTGTCAAGTTAACCTACTTGCAAGTTGCACACTGAGGCGAAAGCCGTAACCACAGAGTTTGGCGGTTCAGGAACGGTGGCCCCGATGGGCCAATTACACAGTTAACTCCAGGGAGGGTTCAGCTATTCAGTGACTTTAAGTTAATCTGCCAGAATTGTGGCATATTTGCTGTGACTTGGGCATTGGGGACAGCGATGTGTGGAATCTGGCCAATCAGGCGGCATTCCCTGCATACTGGGGGGGGGGGGGGGGGCATGGTGGGGTTAGCTAATGCTTGTTTATTGGGTGTGTGTAGGGGGGGGGGGGGGGGGGTTGTCGGAGTGGGCAGGGCTCAGGAAATGTTTAACGGCCCACGAATGCCCTGAAGTCTTCCAGAACATCTGGGTGAGGTCACACACACACACACACACACACACACACACACACACACACACACACTCACATCCCCCATCTGTTGGGTCTGCATACGGGGTCGTGCAGCAATGTGTGTGTGGGTGTCTGGCATTTAACCTCTCTGGTGTCTGGTCACAGGGTGTGTGTGTGTGTGTGTGTGTGCGTGTGCGTGTGCGTGTGCGTGTGCGTGTGTGCACATCCGTGGCTTCATGTGAGTCTGTGTGTTGCAGATACATTGCAGTTTTCATTATATCTTAAACGTCAGCACATGCCAACAGACTTTCACCCCACCACCCTCCTCCATGTTAACACCTGGGCCAAATCAGGGGCCGGGCCGGGCCAGGCCAGGCCAAACCCGTGGCTCTATGCTTGACCAGTGTTTATAGCCATCAAGGTCTCCTCTGAACTGGTCACCCCAGTGAGATGAGGAACCCATGGGATCTGTGAGAGTCTGGTTTTATTACACTTTAACTAATGGGCCAAGTAATGATTTGAAACTGGCGAAGCATGTCCATCACACTAGCCTTGGCTCTCGTCTAGCATAATAAAGAAGTGAGGAAGCTGGAAAACAAAGCACATTAAGGAAGTCCTTTCTAGCGAGGGAGGGCACGGTGTCATAAGAACGGAAACAAGAAGGTCCGAGCTGCTCTTCAACATGCTGCTTTTGGTTGGGTTTGACAGTCTAGAGAGAGAGAGAGAGAGAGAGAGAGAGAGAGAGAGAGAGAGATAAATGGTAAATGGACTGTACTTATATAGCGCTTTTTCCACCTTAGCGGCACTCAAAGCGCTTTACAATGGCCTCTCATTCACCAATTCACACACACATTCACACACCAATGGCGGTAGCTGCCATGCAAGGTGCTAACCTGCTCATTGGGAGCAATTTGGGGTTAGGTGTCTTGCTCAAGGACACTTCGACATGTGGACAGTCGGAGCTGGGATTCGAGAGAGAGAGAGAGAGAGTGACAGGGAGAGAGAGAAAGAGAGTGACACAGAGAGAGACAGAGAGTGACAGAGAGAGAGAGAAAGAGGGAGAGAGAGAGAAAGAGATTGCATGTGATGGCTTGTCAACAAGTTTTCCTCTAAAGTTGAACCGAATGCCCTCTTCTCATTGGCTGTGGAATGCCACTGATGTTTTTCCTAATTGGTCCTAATTATATTACATTTGGGAGTTTCCAGTATTTTCCTAAGGTTTCCATGTATTTCCATGCATTCTTCTTGTGTGTTTACTGCTACGGATTAAACATCGTTTCAAGGTTTCGTTTTCGACTGTATCCTCCAATTATTAATCAGATGGAGATCAGGCAGCTTGGAGAGATGCCTCCCAGATCGTGAGGTCTGCATGCGCTCTCTAGTTTTGGTTTGTGGGCTGGTTTGGGAGCGGGTAAGTTCACGGCCCACTGAAATTAGAGGTCTAACTTGAAAAGTAGTTTGTAGTGCAAACTCAATCATAGAGAGACATGTGCACTGGCTAGGAAAAAGTGTGTGGAGCGGTTAGGGTTAGGGTTAGGGTTAGGGTTTAGTTGGTTAGGGTTTTTTCTGGAAAAAGTGTGTGGAGCAGTTTGGTTCCTGGTTCGCTCACGGAAAAAAACTATCTGTGAATCTGACTCTTTATGTAAATATATTGGTCCTGTTTGTCCATCGGTTCATCTCAATGTAAATACTTTAGTCGGTCGGATTGTTTGACTTTGTCTGTCTGTCTGTCTGTCTGTCTGTCTGTCTGTCTGTCTGTCTGTCTGTCTGTCTGTCTGTCTGTCTGTCCGTCCGTCCGTCTGTCTGACTGTCCGTCCGTCTTTCTGACTGTCTGTCTCTCTCTCTGTCTGTCCAGGATGCCAGCTGCTAGCACCATGACTGGTGGGCGGGCCCTGCTGCTCTGTACGAACACTGACAACTGTATCTACCAATCAGTCAACGGGTACGTATCACGCCTACAGTACGGATCTCTACTTCCTGTATCCATGTTTCACTTCCTGTCTTGGTGCTTGTGAGACAGATCCTCCTCCACAGTTGATAAGAGCTTATTAAACGTTTTAAAATCTCCCTCTTGTGACCTGGCCTGTAACTTCTGACTAAAAATAGCTTCCACCAAAAACAACAAACTATTTAAACACGGTGGCCTCCCGACATGAGCTGCCCAAGAGACACACAGATGTTTTGGCGTCGGCCAGAATGTCCCAGGCAGGCGTGGAGGTGACCATCTGTCCACTGGACACGGTCACTGGCATCCGGCTGCCTCTGACCGGCCTTCCCGCCGGTCGCTGGGTCCTCCTCTGTGGTAGCGAGCTGCCCAGATAGCAAGCGGATGTGTAATGATTCTGGGCCATATATGGGCCGGAACTAAGCCACAAGAGCCAGATCTGGCCTGTATATGGCCCAGATCCGCTTGCTATCTGGGTGGTTTCTCAACGTCTTCTGCCTTCGCTTTGAAAGAATTTATTTTTAAAAACACTGGAGTAAAAACATACTTAAAACACAAGACGATTCGGTGTTCATCCAGACACCTTCATCAGTTGTTTTGTGCACAGGAAGTAACTCTGACAATACTTCCTGTGCACCAAACAACTGATGAAGGTGTTTGGATGAACGCTGAATCGTCTTGTGTTTTAAGTATGTTTTTTAGTCCAGTGTTTAAAAAAAATAAATTCTTTAAAAAATGTACTACCTGGATGAATGAATCCCCATAGATATACACTTCTGCCTTAGCGGTTCATAGACAAAGACCCTGCATAGAACCAAACGACCCTGTTGTTTACGTTTGTCTAATTAACTCTCCAAGCAGGAGTCATGGTAACTTGTGTCCCCTGCGTGTGAGTAGTACATGTTTTAGTGTTCTAGTTCTAGTTCTAGTTCTAGTTCTAGTTCTAGTTCTAGTGCAGGACAAGCGGAGCCAGTGTAACTTCACTAGACTTTTCTTCTCCTCTCCTCTCCCCTCTCTCCCCCTCTCCTCACCCACTCACTCCCACTCCCCTCCTCCTCCCCCCTCCTCCCCTGTTAGCTCAGCTGGTCAGCCATGCTGTTGTACTCCCTGCTCCCCCTTCCTTCCGCCCCTGCCCCCCCTTCCCACACACACACACACACACACACACACACACACACACACACACACACACACACACACACACACACACATCCAGCACTTCATCCCCATAGCTCCTACCTGCCTAAAAAGAGAACACCGTTAATCCCTCCCCCCTGCCCTCCTCTCACTCGCTCCATCTGTCCCTCCTCCTCCTCCTCCTCCCCCTCCTCCTCCTCTCTCCAGCCCTCCACTCTCTTTCTCTTTCTCTTGGTGTTAGAGTTTGACCTAGTTTCCCCCTCTGTTGCTTCATGAGAGAGAGAGAGAGAGAGAGAGACAGAGAGAGAGAGAGAGAGAGAGAAACTGATGAATACCAGTATTTGCAGGGGAATTTTTATGGGCTAATTCTCCTTTTTGGACACAGTCGTAACTCCCAAATTACAACACCTCGTCCCCCCTCCCCCTCCCTCCTCCCCTCCTCTCCTCGGGGGAAACAGCATTGGTCATTTCCTTTGAGATGTCCTCAAGATTGTATGACTTTTCCGTTTTCACACAGAGGGCCGCGCTGTCAGAAAACCTAGCAGTCAGGGGCCACGTTTCCTCCGTTTGTTTGAGAACCAATCATTTCACGAAGTGGCCTCAGGCCAAGACGGAGTTTACTAGGTCAGCTTTTGAAAAGATTAAAAGATGGACGTCGACTCCGTGGCCTCTCCCCTCTCCCCTCTTTGTAAACTTTCAACTCCCCTCCCCAGAAATAGCTGTTCTTGTAAACTTTGACCTAAAAGCTGGAGTTCAAACATTCACGACCCAGAAGAAGTTCTGCATGAGTGACTCTAAACTCAAACAAAGGCAGAAACGTCGGTTGGTTTACTAGAACTCCTACCACTTGTTTATCCGATGAAGCCAACGGCCGTTCTGTGCATTATGTTATGTGATTTGATGGTGTTTTTGAGGTTTTTGAGGCATTTTCAAACAACGATCTTGATGAATACAGAGCTTTGTGTGATCGAGAAAGTAACTGGCATTTCTTCAGAAGTAAACTGCTTATGATATGACAGAGGCTGTGGTACTCATCATTGGTTTTTCAACTGAACATGTTATAGTGTATCCATGAATGTGTGTGTTCATCTGTCCTGTGTGTGTGTGTGTGTGTGTGTGTGTGTTCATCTGTCCTGTGTGTGTGTGTGTGTGTGTGTGTTTGTGTGTGTGTGTGTGTGTGGATGTGTGTGTGTGTGTCTGTGTGTGTGTGTGTGTGTCTGTGTGTGTGTGTTCCTCTGTCCTCTGTGTGTGTGTGTGTGTGTGTGTGTGTGTCTGTGTGTGTGTGTGTGTGTGTGTGTGTGTGTGTGTGTGCGTGTGTTCATCTGTCCTGTGTGTGTGTGTGTGTGTGTGTGTGTGTGTGTGTTCATCTGTCCTGTGTGTAAGTGTTCATCTGTCCTGTGTGTGTGTGTGTGCGTGCGTGTGTTCATCTGTCCTGTGTGTGTGTGTGTGTGTGTGTGTGTGTGTGTGTGTGTGTGTGTCCAGGCTCCAGTGCTGTGGTCTGAAGGTTGGGGAGCCTCCGTCCGCGGCCCCTGAGCGGGCAGACGTGTGTGGGGACCCTGTGAACGGGGAGTGTGCCCCGCCCCGGCCCCTCTCCCCCCTCTCCCCCCTGCTCGGCCCCACCGACGGCCTGGGCGCCCCGGGCGCCATGTTGGCTCACAAGAGAGCCGCCACGCCCACCGCCGCGCCCGCCGCCATGGAGAACGGCCTGGGCTGCGGCAAGCCGAGCAAAACCCCCGGCGGACCCAAGACCGCCGCCAGCATCCGTGACAAGATCTCGCAGTGGGAGGGCAAGAAGCAAGATCCTCCCCCGCCGGCGCCACCAGCGGCGGCGGCGTCCACGGGAGCGAGCCCGCCGGCCGCGGGCCAGAAGGAGGCGGAGTCGGTCAGGAAGAAGGAGGCGGCCAAGACCTCGGAGGTCCAGAGGACGGACAGCAAGAGGTTTGTGGGCTGGGAGAGGCAGGATTCTGGGAAGGAGAACGTTGGGAAGCTGGGGGACCCGCGGCCCAAGTCCCCCGAGGGCCCCGCCAGGGAGAGAGAGCTGCTCCTGGAGAGAGGGCCCCGCGGCAAAGCCGGCGAAACGCCGCAGGACAAGAAATCGGTTCTGACCCATATCAAGAAACTGGAGCAGGCGATGAAGGAGGGGCCTACCAAGCCCTCGCTGGTGTTACCGGGGAACTACTTTTGCCCCCCGTCGAAGGAGGAGCAGGAGGAGGCGGAGAGGAGGGCGAGCGAGCCCATTTTCGGCACCCTGGACGTGGTCGGCGCCGCCGGCCCGCGGAGGAGGAGGACGAGGAGGGAGGGCGACCCGGAGAACGTGTACACGGAGCCGGCCGCCCCGTCCATCAACCCGCTGCCCAAGCCCCAGCGGACCTTCCAGCACCACACCCCGCCCAGCACCCCGGCCTCGGGCCCCGCTCTGGGGAAGGGGAGACGGAACCTGCCCCCCCTGCCCTCCATACCCCCCCCGCCCCTGCCCACCTGCCCGCCCCCCGGGGTGTGCCGGAGACCCTGGGAAGACCGGCCCAGGGATACCAGCAACAGGTGAGAGACAGAGATGGAACGAATACTATCCCAGATAGAAAGCAGATCAGGGCCATATACAGGCCAGATCTGGCCCTTGTGGCTTAGTTCCGGCCCATATATGGCCCAGAATCATTACACATCCGCTTGCTATCTGGGAACACATGTACTCTCTTATCCCCGATTAGCGCTCGCTAGCTGTAATCGCTCACCGCGTTAGCTGGCGGAGAAACGATCGCTCAAGTTGCCCGTCTTCGCCGTTTCGCCGCGAGCCCCTCGCCCGCCGCGCGATCGGAACACGAGCTCGTCTTCACGCCAAAGTTCTCAGAACGTATTGTGTTTTACCCGGTAACCTCACGCACTGCACATCTGCAGCGAATCACTGGTGATGGTGATGTCATCCTGGGTTCTGAGTATCGCACGGCGTTCTGGAGAGTGAGGTCATCGGTCGGAGCGGAGGAATGTACGCGTGAGATGATCCGTCAGGCCAAGAGCGTCTTGGAAGGAGAGAACAACACGGAGAGTTATGTTTTCACGGTCCATCGGCTCTTGAATTAGGAAGTGGATTATGTTTCGCCGCCCCTTACAGTAACACCGATTTTTCAATCTAATTCTCTGGTAGCGCCATCTTAATGTTACACAACAGAGACACACGCAAGCAATTTTCTGCGACGCACTGGTGAAATAGATGTCTTTAATCACGCACAACAAAGAGACCCAAACCCAAAAATGTGGACTCTGGGGTGTTGAGGTATTTTAATAGCTGGTTTGTCCAGTAGGCTACAGTACATTCCTGTAAGTCCAGGGTTGGGAGGACTATGTTACTCACCGTACCATATGTGGAGGACTTACTCTGTGTTCTGGGTTCATGGTGGAGCGGTTTGAAACCCTCTTAATTAGACACTAGGTGTCACGGTGCTGCACAATAGCAGCTACACTATATCCTACTGCTGTTTCACTAGGCCGGACATTTTGACAGCAGTGGAGGAGAGATGAGCCAATCAGAGCTGGCCGAGGGGAGTGGTGGTCGGCCTGTTTGTCTGCATCACACACAAACAGTCATTGCGCACTCAGCCATGCATGCACACACACACACACACACACGAACACAAATACATGCTTGCACGTATGAACACACACATACACACGCACACACAATCACACAAACACAAATACATGCTTGCACGCACGCACGCACACACACATACACACACACACACACACACACACACAGACACGCATACTACCATCACCACCGTGCAACATAACACACCCACTCCTGTCTGTGTCCATCTCATGGATGCATTAGGTTCATCTGCGTCTTCCTCTCCAACAGGAAGTCGTATGAGTTCGAGGACCTGCTCCAGTCGTCGTCGGAGGGCAGGGTGGACTGGTACGCCCAATCCCGACTGGGCCTCACGCGCACTTTATCAGAGGAGAACGTCTACGAAGACATCCTAGGTAACGCACCCCTCTTCCTGCTAGAGATGTAAATGTGCGGAGCGCACGTATAATACAATGGCCTCTCTCGTTCACACATTCACACACACACATTCACACACGCATTCACACACCGTTGGCGGAGGCTACCATGCCAGGTGCTAACCTGCTCGTTTTGAGAAGTTTGATTGTTCAGTGTCTCGCCCACTTCGACACGCTGCCGGGAGGAGCTGAAATCGTAACGGGAACCTTCCAGTTCTCAGACTTGGAGTTAGCGTTAGAGTTAGCGTTAGCGTTAGGCCTGATTCATACTCTACACAAGCTACGCTGACGCGGCTGGGAACGCGCGCTCTACGCTAGTATTTTGGTACTCTGAGCGAGCAGGGTTGCTGCCTTGCGTCAGCGCCCCTATCGGTTCGTGTGAAATAGCACTTGCGCTTGCGTAAAGTTACAATTTTGGGCATGACACGTTTCTACGCAAGGACGCGTCAACGTCACCTCGCGTAGCCTTGCGTAGCTCACGCTAGCGTAGCTTGCGTAGAGTATGAATGGGGTATGAATGGGTATGAATGGGTATGAATGGGGTATGAATGGGTATGAATGGGCCCTTAGACTTAGAGTTAGCGTTACTCTACCTCCTGAGCTACAGTGCTTACCGCCCATGTTCCGATTGCAAAGGCTGCATTCCGAGCCCCTTTTAAGTTCAAGAAGTTGATCCGTATTCTTGCTCTAACTGAGTTTGAACCACGGTGCTGTTGTAATGACTATGGTCAGAGAATAAAGTCGCTGTTGTTGCGTCATGCTAGCGGGTCCAGGTTGATGACTGAGCAAGGTTGTGTTTGCTTTACTCAAGCTTTTTAATTTAGAGAAGGTAGGGCTTTTCCAGGGCTGGTATTAGCGATGAGACCTAGCATCACAACCAGCAGTCCTGCCTTATTGTCTCCCATGTTATACTTACCCCACCTCCAGACCACTTCAGCTCTTAATGAAAGTACTGTGTGTGTGTGTGTGTGTGTGTGTGTGTGTGTGTGTGTGTGTGTGTGTGTGTGTGAGTGCAAGCAAGCGTGTGTGTGTGTGTGTGTGTGTGTGTGTGTGTGTGTGTGCGTGCGTGTGTGTGTGTGCGTGCAACCAAGCATGTGTGTGTGTGCGTGCAAGCAAGTGTGTGTGTGTGTATGTCTTCGCTTAGTTTGTAGTTTCCCGACAATCCCATTGTACTTTTGGATTCTCAGACATGGTCTACTAAAGCCCCATGGGTAAAGTAGTTCTATTAGTCACTGTAGTCCTCTGTTGAGGGAGCAGCTCAGGGCCCATGGGAGTGAGACGAAGACAGACAGGCAGGCAGGCAGACAGACAGACAGACAGGCAGGCAGGCAGACAGACAGGCAGGCAGGCAGGCAGACAGACAGACAGACAGACAGACAGGCAGACAGGCAGGCAGACAGACAGACAGACAGACAGACAGACAGACAGACAGACAGACAGACAGACAGGCAGGCAGGCAGGCAGACAGACAGACAGGCAGGCAGACAGACAGACAGACAGACAGACAGACAGGCAGAAAGACAGGCAGAAGGGTAAACAGTAATAACTATGTACAGTATGAGTCCTCCTACAGGGTTTGTCTGTCTACAGTTAACACACCATACACACACTCCCATCAACACCCTCAGACTCAACACATGCAACACACACACACACACACACACACACACACACACACGCCCAGTCTCTCTCTCCCTCTCCCTCACACACGGATAGATTAGCTTGTCCCCTTCAGAAGCCAGCAATGTGAAAAGCAGTGAACGTTGATCCCTTGTTTTTCCGTGGAGAGGAACTGGCCGTCCCCGTCTGTCGTCCTCGCTCCCTCCTACACGTCACATCTGGTGGATGGATCGCCCGGGGAGAGGAGGAGAGGGGGAGAGGAGGAGAGGAGGAGAGGAAGAAGGGCTCCAGCACTGGAAAATGGGCCTCCTCCTCTCTTATCATCGGAATGAACGGCGGATAGAGTTACCGTTAGCGTTAGCCACGCTAGCGCCGGCGCCGCTTATCACGGTGAAATACGAGCATCGAGCGCTAGCGGTGGCGAGCTGCTGCACATCTGGAACCGAAATACCGAGGCAGAACACCAAAACAAAACGTCAAAAAATACGAGCGATAGGGAAATAAACACAGACAGTGTGCAGCTGTTTATTTATGAGTGCCTGTTTCCACCCACAGACCCTCCATCAAAGGAGAACCCGTATGAAGACATAGAGCTGGAGAGAAGCTGCCTGGGGAACAAATGTGTTTCATCCCTCACCCCCTCATCCCTCACTCCCTCATCCCCAACCCCCGACACAGCCACCAAGGTATAACGACGCCAGAGTACGACACCCCTTCAAACCCTTGAGCAGTTGAGAGGCAGTTGAATAGATTCACCTTGAAAGGCAACAATGGCCCACTTCACTGGAGAAAGGGTTGTTTATTTATCTATTTTGATACTTAATATTTTTTATGTTTTCGTTTATTTTCTTACTTTCATATTGCAATGTAAAATTGTAGATAAGTGACTTAGTATAGGTTTTGCTCGATAAGAATTTATATTTTTTCATCATCATCATCATCATCATCATTCTTTTGCATTGTGCTTTTTAAATTTTCTTTTAGTTTTGCTTTTTGTTTAAAAAATATTTTTTGTTTGTATCTTGTTTTGCACATTCAAAATAAACATTTCAATTCAATTTTTTCAAATTTTCAAAATGCAATCCAAAATTCTATTCAAAATTCTATTCAAAATTCTATTCAAAATGCCACTTATACTGCTCATCAATGCTCTTCTGCTCCCCAGCTCTCCTCGAAACCGGGCTTCTTCAGGCAGAACTCGGAGCGTCGCAGCTTCAAACTGCTGGACCTGCGCAAGACCAACCGGGACGCGGGCGTCGCCTCGCCCTCCCGGACCAGCCCCCCGTCGACGCCCAGCAGCCCCGACGATACCCCCTGCCTGTCGGGCGACCCCTACAATCGGCGGCGACGGAAGATCCCCAAGGTAGGCGCTGAGTCCAGACACGGGGGTGGTCACTCACTCCTAGCCCCCCCCCCACACTTCTTTAAACGATTGATGGTTCAGTCCACTGCCCAGTGCCCAGAGATGTCCGGGACCGGTCCACTCACACTGTAGTGAGGGGATGACTTAGACAGGAGACAAAGTTAAAACTATTTCCGTGACTGATATTTTCCTGCAGGGACAGTGTCTCAGAGAATCCCGCCCAAAAGCAGTTGAAGGGATATTGTGTGGCAGTCTGTGTGACAGTTTTAGCTAACAGTTGAGAAAGGAATTGGCTAACGCAGAAAGTTTTGCTGGAATGAGCTGAGAAGTGGTTCTGGAAAACAAAGATGTCCTTCTACAGAAACTGTGGTGCCCTCCTTACAGATGGTGATGAAAATCAACAGCATCTTCGAGGCGAGAAGAGGAAAGAAACGAATGAAAAAGGTGTCCCAGTCTACTGAGCCCAGCTCAGGAAGAGGTGAGGGGGGGGTTACCAGAAGGTCCTGGGGGGCTTTAGACCTCCTACCCCTACTCTTTTACCTCAACGCCCCACTTGGTATCATCTACCCCCTACAACCCTCCCCATAACTCCCTATCACCTACCCCTGAGCCCCTTCTCTCAAACCCTCCAGCACCCCATCCCTAAACCACACCCCGACCCCCTAGTCCCTCACTACCCAGAAGCCCCACACCCCCTAGTCTCACTCACTACCCAGAAGCCCCTACCCCCTGGTCTCACTCCCTACCCAGAAGCCCCACACCCCCTAGTCTCACTCACTACCCAGAAGCCCCTACCCCCTAGTGTCACTCACTACCCAGAAGCCCCTACCCCCTAGTCTCACTCCCTACCCAGAAGCCCCTACCCCCTAGTCTCACTCCCTACCCAGAAGCCCCTACCCCCTAGTCTCACTCACTACCCAGAAGCCCCTACCCCCTAGTCTCACTCCCTACCCAGAAGCCCCACACCCCTTAGTCTCACTCCCTACCCAGAAGTCCCTACCCCCTAGTCTCACTCCCTACCCAGAAGCCCCTACCCCCTAGTCTCACTCCCTACCCAGAATCCCCTACCCCCTAGTCTCACTCACTACCCAGAAGCCCCTACCCCCTAGTCTCACTCCCTACCCAGAATCCCCTACCCCCTAGTCTCACTCACTACCCAGAAGCCCCGACCCCCTAGTCTCACTCCCTACCCAGAAGCCCCTATCCCCTAGTCTCACTCCCTACCCAGAAGCCCCTACCCCCTAGTCTCACTCCCTACCCAGAAGCCCCTACCCATTAGTCTCTCCCCCCCACTTTCTTTTTACGGCTATTTTCATTACAAGGGTTTGATACAGTAGCATAGCCTCATTTACCCATAAAAGGAATAGAAGCATCCCATGTGTGTCCACTTACTGTAGTTTTATTGGCACGTTTACATTTTGGGGTCAACTGGGCTGGACTCATTTTTCAGGGAATGGCTGCTTTGTGTTGTTTGATGAAACGTGGATTTGGAAGGTGTCTGTTTCACATGACTCTGCTGGATCTGGGGCTTCACATCTCGTCCGTTCCTCTTTCTCTTTGACGCAGTGACGGACGAGAACAGCGAGTCGGAGAGCGACACGGAGGAGAAACTGAAAGGTGAGGAAAGAAATATCACTTTCTCTCATTGTCGACCCTGGCTGCTACTGTTCTGTGGGCCTCCTTATAGTGTTTGAGTGTTTGAATATGACATGACCTGGGTGAGGTGAGTGTGTGTGTGTGTGTGTGTGTGTGTGTGTGTGTGTGTGTGTGTGTGTGTGTGTGCGTGCGTGTGTGTGTACATACTGTACGTGTACTGTATGTGTGCATATGATGCACACATGTACGGGTGTGTGTGAATGCATTGTGTATGCATTTTGTTGTGTGTTCATGCATGTGTGTGGGTGTGTGTGCGTGTCTTAGCCCACAGCCAGCGCCTGGTGTCGGTCCAGTCCATGCTGAGGCAGACGGGTCGGTACCGGACCCTGGAGAGGGACCTGATGGATCTGCAGGAGAGGAAGCTGTTTGAGTATTTCATAGTGGTGTCTCTGCACAAGACCAAGGCTGGAGCGCCATACCTACCTGAGGTCACGCAACAGTTTCCCCTCAAGGTACACCAAACCCCCAAAAAAGGGTTCTATGCTCCCCGGGTTCTATGCTCCCCGGGTTCTATGTTCCCCCCAAAAAAGTGTTCTGTGCTCCCCGGGTCCTATGTTCCCCGGATCCTATGTTTCCCCTGAAAAAGGGTTCTATGTTCCCTGCCGAAAAAGGGTTCTATGTTCCCCGGGGAACATAGGACCCTTTTTTGGGGGGGAACATAGGACCCGGGGAACATAGAACCCTTTTTTGGAGGGAACATAGGACCCGGGAAACATAGAACCCGGGGAACATAGGGATGACCCCCCTCAGAGAGTAGTTAACTTGAGCCATATCAAACTGCAGCCATTGATATGTGGTGTATTGATGTAGTCGTGCTATCCATTAGAATACTCTAGGAGCGGAATGGATTTGTTTAATTTGAGATAACATTTTAGAAATGTCTGTGTTGACTTTGTGCGGATGAAGGCTACAGGTGTTGCTAAAATGTGAATCTCATTTTTAGCTGGAGAGGAGTTTCAAGTTCATGCGGGAGGCGGAGGACCAGCTCAAGGTGATCCCTCAGTTCTGCTTCCCGGACGCTAAAGACTGGGCGCCCGTCGACAACTTCCCCAGGTCAGTCTGCTTCCCCTGAAGCCACGCTCCTTAGCATTACTGGGACCCATGCTAATAGCTAGCATGCTCATTAGCATTACTGGGACCCATGCTAATAGCTAGCATGCTCATTAGCATTACTGGGACCCATGCTAATAGCTAGCATGCTCATTAGCATTACTGGGACCCATGCTAATAGCTAGCATGCTCATTAGCAATACTGGGACCCATGCTAATAGTTAGCATGCTCATTAGCATTACTGGGACCCATGTTAATAGCTAGCATGCTCATTAGCATTACTGGGACCCATGCTAATAACTAGCATAGTCATTAGCTTTACTGGGACCCATGCTAATAGCTATCATGCTCATTAGCATTACTGGGACCCATGCTCATAGCTAGCATGCTCGTTAGCATAACTGGGACCCATGCTAACAGCTAGCATGCTCATTAGCATTACTGGGACCCATGCTAATATCTAGCATAGGCCTACTGTACAAATGCAGTTAACAGGAAAACTAACGCTAAGAATGTAAGTTATAAAGGACTAGTCAAGTGAATAGGTTCTTAATTATAGGAAACATTGACATTGACAAGGATGAATGCATATTAGTGCGCTAATAGGAGTTTTTCACACCCTTTTACGCTTCGTATCACAATCCTCCACTGTTGCTTGACATGGGTTGTATTACCCAATACCTACCCGGCTCAATTTATCAAGGGGTGCTTTGTTCCAGAAATGACGGTGTGTATCTTTAAGGTTGACAGGTAATAATTACCTGGTGGTAAATGTTTGACAGCTTCGGGGCGAGTGGAATGCCAGCGCAAGCGAGCCTAGCCCGCAAACACACACCTGCAAAGCATAAGTCACTGAACTGGCTGACACACTCCTTGTCAGAGGGTCATTAATGGTCATTGCACACCCATCAGTTGAACTGGGGTTTTCTTTGTGTGGATATTTACCGTTGTCTGTCTGCCTTAAGCTAGTTAATTACTTAAGTTCAAAGGACAAAGTGTGTCTTTCTTGTTTCCGACGGCAGCAAGCTGAAACTAGACCCCAGAAGTTAAGATGTTTTCCACAAAATCTTACTTCATTTTTATTTCTATTTTTATTGCTCCACCGTTGAAATAGTTTCCAAACTCTGGTGAATTATGTTTCTTTCCAGTGAGACGTTCTCCTTCGTCCTGACTGGAGAGGATGGAAGCAGGAGATTCGGCTACTGTCGTCGTTTACTGGTAGGCCATCAAAAAGACCACCCTGTTTTCAACTGACTGAACGACAGGAAATCAATCAATCAATCAATCAATCAAACTTTATTTATATAGCGCATTTCATACCCAGAGGCAACACAATGCGCTTTACAGAGAACAAGTGAGGTGGGCATACGACCCACCCCTACATATTCCAGAGGGAAGCAAAAAAACAGTAAACAGGAAATGCCATTCGAAACATCCTGTTGTATCCATTTCAATATTAGGACCTATAGCTTTAATGTCACTGATCCCCAAGGCCACCATTGAGGCCGCTACAGCCCCAAGACAAAGGCTGGGGTTTGGGTCCAGAGGTCTTATTCTGCAGTAGTCTTGTGATGTGCTGTTCCTCTGACCCTGTGTTCTGACCCTGTGTTCTTCTGACCCTGTGTTCTTCTGACCGTGTATTCTTCTGACCCTGTATTCTTCTGACCCTGTGTTCTTCTGACCCTGTATTCTTCTGACCCTGTGTTCTTCTGACCCTGTATTCTTCTGACCGTGTGTTCTTCTGACCCTGTATTCTTCTGACCGTGTATTCTTCTGACCCTGTGTTCTGACCCTGTATTCTTCTGACCCTGTGTTCTTCTGACCCTGTGTTCTTCTGACCCTGTATTCTTCTGACCCTGTGTTCTTCTGACCCTGTATTCTTCTGACCGTGTGTTCTTCTGACCCTGTATTCTTCTGACCGTGTATTCTTCTGACCCTGTGTTCTGACCCTGTATTCTTCTGACCCTGTGTTCTGACCCTGTGTTCTTCTGACCCTGTATTCTTCTGACCCTGTTTCTGCCTCCTGCTGTGCGGTCGCAGCCCAGCGGTAAAAGCCGGAGGCTGCCCGAGGTCTACTGCATCGTCAGCCGACTGGGCTGCTTCGATCTCTTCTCTAAGGTGCACACACACACACACACACACACACACACTTCCTCCCACCGCGAGAGGGAACGGCGCCCACATGAAGGCTCCCAGCAGTGGGACCACATGTACCCACAGAGCCCCACCCACCATCTCGGCGGTCCCCACCACTTTCCCACAGACGCTTGTAGCTCTGGCCCGGGTACACACACACACACACACACACACACACACACACAACACACATGAGAAGCGCAGCTGATATGGTTACTGCTGTGGAATAGGCTTCCCTGTAATGAGCCACTGATTTATGCGTATGTGTGTGTGTGAACATCTGGGCCATTTGCGTGTGTGTGTGTGTGTGTGTGTGTGTGTGTGTGTGTGTGTGTGTGCTTTAGTGTACTCCGATGTCCACATTCAACTGTGTATGTGTGCGTGGTGTGTGTGCATGGTGTGTGTGTGTGTGTGTGTATGTGTGTGTGTGTGTGTGAGCGTGTGTGTAAAGTGATACCCTTTAGGAGGATGTATTTTTAAGTTTCTGTATGTGATGTGTGTCCATGAGTAAATAGATATAGAGTATGTTCCAGATAACGTGTGTATTTGTGCACATTTGAGCTTTAGTGTACTCCGATGTCCATATTTAACTGTGTGTGTGTGTGTGTGTGTGTGTGTGTGCGTGCGCGTGCGTGTGTGTGTGTGTGTGTGTGCGTGCGTGTGTGTGTGTGTGTGTGTGCGCGTCCTCTCTGGTCCAGATCCTGGATGAGGTGGAGAAGAGGCGGGCCATCTCCCCCGCCCTGGTCCAGCCCTTCATGAGAGGCATCATGGAGGCTCCGTTTCCTGCCCCGGGCCGGACCATCACCGTCAAGAACTTCCTGCCCGGCTCTGGTACCGAGGTGAGGGGGGGACAGAACACAGAGAGCCGACAACTTCCTGTCCACACGGACAGGACTTCCTGTCTACACGGAAGTCACGGACTGAGAAAGATTCAGGGGGGTCACTGTTGAGCTTCTAGACTGGTGTGTCCGGGCAGTGTGGTCTGGTTGCAGCAGTGCGTGTGGTGACAGTAGGTGTCTGTCTCTCTCTCTCTCTCTCTCTCCCTCTCTCTCGCTGTCTCCCTCCCTCTCTCTCGCTGTCTCCCTCTCTCTCTCCCTCTCCCTCCCTCTCTCCCTCCCTCTCTCTTGCTGTCTCCCTCTCTCTCTCTCCTTCACTCTCTCTCCCTCCCTCCCTCTCTCTCTCCCTCCTCTCCCTCTCCCTCCTCTCTCTCTCTCCCTCCCTCTCTCTCGCTGTCTCCCTCCCTCTCTCTCTTTCCCTCCCTCTCTCCCTCTCTCTCTCTCTCTCCCTCCCTCCCTCTCTCCCTCCCTCTCTCCTGCAGGTCATAGAGCTGTGTCGCCCCTCTGACTCCCGTCTGGAGCACGTGGACTTCGAGTGTCTCTTCTCCTCCCTCAGTCTGCGTCTGCTCCTCCGTGTCTTCGCCTCGCTGCTGCTGGAGAGGAGGGTCATCTTCACCGCCGACAAACTCAGGTCGGTCACCGCGCGCGTGCGTGTGTGTGTGTGTGTGTGTATGTGTGTGTGTGCATTGTATAGATGGTCCATAGATGCTCAGCTAACTATCAACTAACTAATCAGCTACTGTATAACAGCAACGATGCAGCTGACAGTATTGATAGTTTGAGCATCTGCAGATTATCTCTAGATTATATTAGCTCATATAAAATGTTGCCAATGTGATAAAGAACGGTGCTCAGAAGATCCTAATCCTCCCTGGACCCGTGAGGGAGGAGAGGAGGAGGACAGGGGCTCGTCAGGGAGATGGATAGACCCACAGCTGTTGGAAGAGAGAGAGAGAGAGAGAGAGAGAGGGAGAGAGAGAATGAGAGAGAGAGAGAGAGAGAGAGGGAGGAAAGAATGCTGTTGTGTTATACGGTCGCCTTGGGAACAATCATTTCTCTTAGGAAAAATGTCAGGGAAGCCAGAGAAGGAGTTAGCCCAGAGAAGGAGTTAGCCCAGAGAAGGAGTTAGCCCAGAGGAGGAGTTAGCCCAGAGAAGGAGTTAGCCCAGAGGAGGAGTTAGCCCAGAGGAGGAGTTAGCCCATAGGAGGAGTTAGCCCAGAGAAGGAGTTAGCCCATAGGAGGAGTTAGCCCAGAGGAGGAGTTAGCCCAGAGAAGGAGTTAGCCCAGAGGAGGAGTTAGCCTAGAGGAGGAGTTAGCCCAGAGAAGGAGTTAGCCCAGAGGAGGAGTTAGCCCAGTGAAGGAGTTAGCCCAGAGAAGGAGTTAGCCCAGTGAAGGAGTTAGCCCAGTGAAGGAGTTAGCCCAGAGAAGGAGTTAGCCCAGAGAAGGAGTTAGCCCAGAGGAGGAGTTAGCCCAGAGAAGGAGTTAGCCCAGAGGAGGAGTTAGCCCAGAGGAGGAGTTAGCCCAGAGGAGGAGTTAGCCCAGAGGAGGAGTTAGCCCAGAGGAGTTAGCCCAGAGAAGGAGTTAGCCCAGAGGAGGAGTTAGCCCAGTGAAGGAGTTAGCCCAGAGAAGGAGTTAGCCCAGAGAAGGAGTTAGCCCAGAGGAGGAGTTAGCCCAGAGGAGGAGAGCATCATCATGTGACACCACAGCATCCAGTCCTCCCTTGGCGCTGAGCGGTCCTTGGAGACGGGCCCCCGAAATGACACCCTCGTTCCTCTTGGATGTGTCCCACATACCTCCCTCCATGTGTGTCATTTTTATTGGATTTGATTAATCAGCAGTAAAAGCATCATAATCCACACTAGATCATTTGTCGATGCACGGTGACATTTTCTGCTGTTGCATTGAAATGAGTGGAAAGTTGGCTTCCAAATCACTGATTGTTTTTGGACGGATTAACCTAAAACAGACGCACACATTGGAGGCATTAAGTTAACAGTGTGAGATTGAGCATATTCACCCTCTTGGTATAGTTTTTATAGTGTGAAATCACGCTCATCTAGAAGATGCTTTATGAGACCATGCTTTCACAAGCAAACAAAAAAAGCCTCCTTGCTTATAGAATGTTCCTTGGGCAAGGTAAAGGTAATCCACTACCACCATCTTGTGGTGGGAATTGGAACTGCAAACTTTCCTTGCTGACTGATACATTGTGATTGTGACAATCTGTTTATTGACGTGCTTTCTCTGCCTCTCTCCCCTTGGTCTCTCTCTCACTCATCCTCTCTGTACCCTCTCTCTCTCTCTCTCTCGTTCATCCTCTCTCTCTCTCTCATTCCTCCTCTCTCTCTCTCTCTCATTCCTCCTCTCTCTCTCTCTCTCTCTCTCTCATTCCTCTCTCTCTCTCTCTCTCTCTCTCTCTCTCATTCCTCCTCCTCTCTCTCTCTCTCTCTCTCTCTCCCTCTCTCTCTCTCTCTCTCTCTCTCTCATTCCTCCCCTCTCTCTCTCTCTCTCATTCCTCCTCTCTCTCTCTCTCTCTCTCTCTCTCCAGTACTCTGTCACAGTGTTGTCATGCGATGGTGGCTCTTCTGTACCCGTTCACATGGCAGCACACCTACATCCCCGTGCTGCCCCCCTCCATGCTGGACATCGTGTGCACGCCCACCCCCTTCATCGTGGGCCTGCTGTCCAGCTCCCTCCCGCGGCTCAAAGAGCTGCCCATAGAGGAGGTGAGTGTGTGTGTGTGTGTGTGTGTGTGTGTGTGTGTGTGTGTGTGTGTGTTTCTGTGTGCGAGAGCCCTTGACCCTCGACCCTTTCCTCCGTCGAACAATGGTCCCTGCTTGGGAAAGAGCTGAGGTTGCCACACCGACAGGAAGTGACATCATCCTCCCCTCTGCTCCTTCCTCAGGTCCTGGTGGTCGACCTCGGCAACAGCCGCTTCCTGCGACAGGTACCGCCCCCCCGCGACCCA
>NC_140249.1:22987926-22990426 GCF_949987555.1 Borostomias antarcticus | reverse complement strand
GTTCCTGCATGCGCCACTAGAGGGCGCTGTTACCTTCTATCTGACATGATGTCCACAATCACTCACATTATAATGGTCTCGTTACAATGACTTGCAAAACTGATCACGTCTTTATTTCTATTTCTAATTCTCTATTGTACATTAGAGAGAGAATGCCTGATGAACATTCAGCGTGTAAACCAACTAGCCTGCTGTTTCTCACATGCCCTGAAAATGTCAACTTAAATTTTACCTTCACTAATTAGGCTACTTGCTGTTTTCAATAAATGCCTGCTTTAAATATGTGCTGCTTCGTCTACAGGGTAAACCAGTGCCATTGCATTCATCCACACGTTTTACAGACAAGCTGATATAGAATATCAGGGGGTTGAGTTGTGTCGCAACAGCTCGTCCCCGTCATGTGTTTGTCCCTCTGCTTACAAAGGCAATGACAATTCCCGACCCTGTTTTTCTTGATGCGATTTCCTTTTTCCCTTCCCCGCACTGTTTCTTTTCCTTTTCGGAGGAGCCCAAGCCCTCCCCCCGACCCCCCCCCACCCCCCCCCCACCCCCTGGGTACGTCCTGACGGGACCAGCCTCCCTCTCTCCCCCCTAGTCCTTCTCTCTGCCTTCAAGGCAGGCTTCATGTCATACCAGAGCTCATTCCTCAAATTCCAGCCTTCCTCACGACCCAGGAAGAGAGGATAAAATATAGAATCATTCTTTTGCTGAATTCTTACCCCAAAATTCCACCTGCTTTTCCCGAGCCAACTGTGTTGTTCTGCTGCTTGATTCAACAGGTAAGTTCAGTGCGTCTGTCTGTGTAGCAGGATTGAAAGGGAACATTCACAGGCTCATGCAATAATATCCCGGGTCTCATAAGTTGCGCGACTGTAAACTTTGAGAAGCATATTGACAATATTGGTGTTTCAACAGCCGCGTTCTGGTTACGTGTGTCATTCATTCACTGTCTGGGATAAAATTCTTGAAATATCTGACATATTTAGACAAATTCCTACATTTTTTTTTATCCTTCCTGTGTTCCAACCGGAACTTTTGAAAGGAAACTAATAACGTCACTGGCATGCAATCAAATATGATCACTCCGGGTTATAGAAACTAAGATAATGTATTTACAGAATGCGGTGTTCAATTACTTTTTCCCTTCTTCGATAATACGTTTTGATGGTGTACTTTACCAAGTGTTTAAAAAGTTACAATTGGCTCCAACTTCAATTTCCAATCCAAAGATTGTCACTAACACTTCGGCATGCATGCATGATAGGCTACTGTATGAATAAAGCATAATAATGAATTATTATTACCAATAATCATAGCCATAATACGAATAGCTTCATAATGCATTCTATTTAGCATTTTAATGATAGTGTAGCTGTAGCCTAGTATGCTTAGAAGTCAGAGTAGCCTACTTCAATTTCATTATGACGACTTGCGATGCCAACGTCATGTCAGAAGTTCAGCATCATTTCCAACAGTCCAGTAAAAACATGATCAGCTTCTCTTAGCTAAACCACCTCTGGCATGGAGTGTCTTTGAGTGTCACACACACGCACACACACGCACACACACACACACACACACACACACACACACACACACACACACACACACACACACAGAGAGAGAGAGATAAACAAGGCTTTTGTATTAGAGTGTCGCAACTGTATGTAGCCTACTTGCTGCCGCCTGAGGTAGGCAGACAGGCTGATAGGCAGACAGACAGGCTGATAGACAGACAGACGGGCTGATAGGCAGGCAGACAGGCTGATAGGCAGACAGACAGGCTGATAGGCAGGCAGACAGGCTGATAGGCAGACAGACAGACTGATAGGCAGACAGACAGGCTGATAGGCAGACAGACAGGCTGATATGCAGACAGACAGGCTGATAGGCAGATAGACAGCCCGTGTGAGGGACCATGTTTGGTTGGAGTCTGAGAACCGCGTTATCGGGGCTGCGTGGGTTAGCTCGTCCCGCGGGGCAGGAGAGAGGGGTGTGTAGGCCACAGGGGCAACAGGTGGAATGGAACTAGGGGTGCGGAGAATTGGGGCAAACACACACCTGTCAGGGCACGCTCTCTGAGACTGTCAGTGGATATTTGTTTTTTCCACCCTTGGTCCCTGGTGTCTAAGGCTCTGGGCTCACTCTGATACACGTCAGAGAGACAGTGAACATTATTTACCAGGACTGACCAGGATCACAGTATAGTTACAGATTCTAATGTCTGGTAGAATCTTTCTACATGGTGACTGGGATGATTCTAATTATGATGTTTATTATTTTGTCTCGCTCTCTATTTTGTCCCCAAACATAAAACGATTGTAAAATTACGAGATTTGTTTCTTAACACATTCTACGTGTTAGAAACTAGAATTGGTGAAAACGTGGTGTGAACCACCACTGGCATGGAGTGTTTTTGTAATCAGTGTATCCGCACGCGCACACACACACACACACACGCACACATACACACGCACATGCGCACACACACACACACACA
>NC_140249.1:22967926-22980426 GCF_949987555.1 Borostomias antarcticus | reverse complement strand
ATAGAGGAGCAGATAGAGGAGCTGATGGAGGAGCAGATGGAGGAGCTGATAGAGGAGCAGATAGAGGAGCAGATAGAGGAGCTGATAGAGGAGCTGATAGAGGAGCTGGTGGAGGAGCAGATAGAGGAGCAGATAGAGAAGCTGATAGAGGAGCAGATAGAGGAGCAGATAGAGGAGCAGATAGAGGAGCAGATGGAGGAGCAGATAGAGGAGCAGGTGGAGGAGCAGATGAAGGAGCAGCTGGTGGACATGTTGACTCCCTCCATGTGTTTAGTGTTGTTATGTGGAACCCTCAGCGGAACTCCGGGGAACATGTTCCATCACAAGAAGCCCCGCCCCTTCCCACCGTCACTGGGACCGACAACGTTGTGCTCGGTCTACACTGTACGTGGGTCACTCAGAACTTCCTGAGGGTCAGTGTGGAGATAACGCGCGTGTGTGTGTGTGTGTGTGTGTGTGTGTGTGTGTGTGTGTGTGTGTGTGTAAAAAGTGTGTGTGTTTGACTGCTGTATATTTGACATAGTATGGACCAGCTACACTAGTGGGTGGTTGGTTAGGTTGTTAATGTCCGCAATGAGGTTTTGTTGATCTTGTGGACGATTATGTGTGTTTGTCTGGAGTCTGGAGCGATTTCTGATTTCCTGTAGTCGTCTGGTGTTGGTCTAGGATGATTGTTCATTTGTTTGGGGGTCAGTCTGCTCTGCTCATTCTGAATGGACACATTGTCCTGTGTGTGTGTGTGTGTGTGTGTGTATGTGCGTGTACGTGAGTGTGTCTATGTGTGTCTATGAGTGAGTGTGTGTGAGTGTGTGTGTGTGTGTGTTAACTAGCCAGCTCATTTACAGGAAGTGTAGTGGAACATTAGGGGGGATTAAGAGGAAGAGGGGAGAGGGGGCGGAGTCTAGCTGGAGCTTATCGGCCTATCAGACGTGACGTGACACACTCTGACTCACCGGGACAACCCCTTCCCTCCCGTCCTGCCCTTTGACCCCTATACCGCTAGGCCTGACACACACATACTGTACACACACACACACACAACCAAACTCAACCCACAACCCACCCTCTAGTCTAAATCACTATTAGCTACTCTGTTGTCTAATAACCTTAAACGGCCAGTTAGATAAACCTGACAGGAAGGAAATGAATGACAGGCTGTTTTATTTGTAGTGTAGGAAGCCCAGAGCTAAACGCTACAGAGGGCGGGGCTCTCTCTTTATGTGGGGGCTGCTGTATGGAAAATAATTGGATGGAATCCAGTTCAGTTCTGTTTTGTTCAGAATTAAATTCAACAGCACTCCAGCACGCCGGCGTAGCTGTTGTACACCCGGCCAAATCATTACCCAGACTGCCCCTGGGGCCATTAAATGATCTGATCTTAATAAAGATAGATAGCTTTAAATAACCTTGATTTGAGAGCCTCATTGAAGGCCTATCCAAGTGTGTGTGTGTGCGTGTTTGTGTGTGTGTGTGTGCGTGTGTGCGTGTGTGTGTGTGCGTGTGTGTGTGTGTGTGTGTGTGTGTGCGTGTGTGTGTGTGTGTGCGTGTGCGTGTGTGTGTGTGTGTGTGTGTGAAAGCAGTCTTGTTGACTTAGTTACTCCTCAGACACCTCTCTCTCTCTCTCTCTCTCTCTTTCGTTGCCATGTTGTTTGTTTTCATGTCTCTAATCTCATTCCTGATCTGTGGTGCTTTTTCCAAGCAGGATTAGCGACTGCGGGTCAATGTGATCTTATAGCCCCGGCGCACTCTCGCCCCTCTTCATATGACCGTGATGCGTGGCCACGCCCCCATCCCCCTCACCCCACTTAGGTCACCCAATCTGGAGGGTTTTTCCTGGACGCGTTCGACCCTTCCTTGACCAAAGCTTGTTTCAAAGGGGGTGGGAGGATGTTATGAGAGTGATTTTCAAATCAAAATTGACGTGATAAATATGGGAAAAATAACACAAAAGACAAGAAGTGGTGCTCAGACAGCACAAACATCCGCCCACGGATTCATTGTGTGTGCATGCGCACGTGTGTGTGACCAGGACATGTTCGGTATCCAAACTCTGTGTCACTGTGACCTTCCCGTGCCGAGATATGACCTTTTCAATTCCCCCTGTTCACAATGAATGAGGAGGATTGTTTCTCTCCCCAAGTCCAAAAAATGAATGGAGGTGAATGGGCCGTGTTTGGGCTGCTGGTGGACCTCCCCGTGATTCACATCCACTCCAGAATGGATTGTTAGTTGACCCATGAGTTGACCCATGCTACACACCTCCACCGAGTTTCATGGTGTGGTGGTTTTAGCGTAAACCTGGTCTAAAAAATGAATGGAGGTGAATGGGTGTGTTTGGGCAGTTCGTGGGCCGGCCGTGTCTGGATGGTTTAATGGGTTCTAAGTTGGCCCGTGCTACACCTAGAGATGCACTAACTGGGCTTTTCTTGGCCGATTCAGATTTACAATTGTTTAAAAGTCTGACCTGCTGATTCCGATTTTGTCCGATTTTGTCCGCAAGTTCTTCCTAAGAACTATAATTGACAGCATACACAAACATTTAACTTAATCTAAAATTCATTTGTATGTTCATAATAAAACATTGACTATTAAATAACTTACATTTTCTCCAAAACTGCGATGCAAGTGATGAGAGCTGCCTCTCCTTGACCCTCTCACTGTTGACTGCCGATTGCAACACACACGGGATACGTCCCCTCAATATTTACAACATGAGTTTGTCCCCCTAATAAAAATATGATAGAAGCAGGGGACTTTTATTTTGAAAAAATGCAAAAGACACAATAATGAAAGTGAAAGTGAAAGATAGGAGTCAGGTTATCATTGCCTACTTAAAACTATGTTAAACAACGTATGTAGTTTTAGAAGGTAAACAAACGTGTCATTCTCTTCATTCAGTCTCCTTGTGCGCACTTTTGTGTGTGTGTGTGTGTGTGTAACAGCCTCCGCTGATAATTAGCGAAAATTCTTCTTAGACATCTTACTGAGGTGAATGGCCAGCCGTGTTTGGGCGGCTCCTGGACCCTCCCCGTGATTCGCATCCACTCCAAAATTGAATGGCTTCCACGTTGGACCATGCTACAGCCTTCCACCAAGTTTCATGAAAATCGGTCTGGTAGTTTTTGCGTAATCCTACTAAAACACGAACGAGCCAACACACACCACCGAAAACATTATCTCTAGTCCTGGGCTGTCGCTGGGAGGAGGTAAAATACATTTGGCTTTAAAAGAGGAGCAGTAAGCCCTCTCAGACTTTGTCGATTATAATGTCCCCTAACCTGAATATGGCGTCTTGTGTTTTTACCCAGGATCCCCCCTGTCCTGTCCTGCCCCCTCCGACCAGACATTCCTCGCTACGACTGCAGCAACACAACCCCCCCCCAGCCCACCCCGGCCTCCTTGTCCCCCACCCCCACCCCCCCCCAAGACCAGCCAACCCCCTCCTCTCCCCCCTCCCCCCCACCCACCACCACCCGGCCCCCCACCACGTCGGCGGAGTGGGTGCCAGCCCCCTCGCCAGGGGGCGCCAGCGAGGAGCTGAGCGAACCGCTGGACAAGCCCCTGGAGAGCGATGCGGAGGGGGTGTGGAGTCCGGACATCGAGCAGAGCTTCCAAGAGGCCCTGGCTATCTACCCACCCTGCGGCCGGAGGAAGATCATCCTCTCGGACGAGGGCAAGATGTACGGTACGCCCCCCCCACCCCCCCCCCCCCAAACCCCCTGCTCTCTCCTCCCTCTCGAACTGTACCCCTGTCTTGTTAATGGTGCCGGATGTGAAGGATATGGTATACGGTCTGCTCTGGCCATTGGATAAGGAGGTAGTGCATGTTACATTCTCCATCCTCCAATCAGAGGCAGGTATACTGTCTCTGATCCCGCCTCCCAGAGGCACAGAGGAGCAAAAATGACAAATATACAGTAGAATACGTCCAGATGAAAGTTGTCAACCCCGTCCAAAGATGGACAGTCTTTCTCTCTTTTGCAAGTGTACACACGTACACACATCAGTACACACACACACACATATGCACACACACTCACACACACACACACACACACGCACACAACCCCTCACTACACTACATCCCTTTCATTCACCCCTCTCCCCACCCCTCCTACACACACACACACACACACACACACACACACACACACACACACACACGCACACACACACACACACGTCTTCTTCTACATTCATGTTTCACACCACCAGCCCAGCCTCTTCCTGCACACACACACACACACACACGCACGCACACACACTCTCTGTCTCTGGCATGTGAGGCCTCCATGCTCCTGGGGGCCTGATTGATCCATCACGCCCCTCCCCTCCCCTCGGCCAGCTCAGTAGGAGAGTCGGTGTGATTTTGCACTCAAAAAATACAGAAAGTAAAGTTAAATAAAGTCCCACAACGTTCGGACAAACTGAGATTGGTGTCTTAGGCTACACTGTCGTGTTTTTTTTGGAATGTCTCATTTCATAATGAAATATGACATATTTGTAGTGAATCCTGCCATTCAATGACATTTTAATTGATCCTAACTACATCAGTGGCAGAATTAGATACATTATTTCAGGTCACGATCTTGGGGTCAAATGTTCCACGGTGTGCCGACGGATTCCCGTTATCTAGGATGTCTTCCGTGACGCGTTCCGAGTTCCTCCGAGGACGGTACGGTGACATTAACCCTCCACCTCGCTGACAGACGCCCGATAACAGCTGTTCGGCCGCTCGCTCCCGCTCCCCCCGGTCGCCGCTCTGACAGCGGATCCTCCTCCGGCGGAGAGGTGGGCCGCGTCCGCCAAACGGACCTCATCACCAGACGAGGTCTGTCACTGTCATCGCCTCTGTCGCTTCGCCGCGGCTAGCTCGCTAGCGTCGCGCACCGGCTAGCGTTGCGCTAACGGACCCCCGTCCGCCCCCCCCCCCTCGGCGAGGTCATCGACGGTCCCTCCTGATCAACGCTTAAACCCTTATAAAGCCTGCGGTAATGGCCAGCGAGGGGTGGAGAGGCAGGTGTCGCATTCTCTATCAGGGGAGGGTGGCGGGGCGGGCTGAGGTGCCCCTTCCTCCCAGCGGGGGGTCATTGGGGGGTGATGCGCGCCAGGGAGCGGGCCGGCCCTCCAGGAATGGTATGCGCTGGGAGCCGAGGGTTCAAGGCAGCGCGGCTGTAACCCTAAACCAGAATAGACGTTTACCCTTTGAGCGCCTGGAGGGGAGGGGCCAAATAAACACCAAGGTAGCGGCGGTTTCTTGCCGGTGGCTCCGTGGCACTCGCTCTGCACCTGTCCCCCTGTTGTGTGTGTGTGTGTGTGTGTGTGTGTGTGTGTGTGTGTGTGTGTGTGTGTGTGCGTGTGTGTGTCTGTGTGTGTGTGTTTGTGTCTTTATGCCTCCCTTCTCCCCTGTTCCCCTGCTATTTCTGTGATTTATCAGACCCTCTTATGCCCCCCCCCCCCCCCATCTCTCTTTCTCTCCCCCTCTCACTCTGGCTCGCCCACTCACACACAAAAAACTCTCTGCTCCAGAACCAGCCCCTCCTATCCTGTCCGTCTGTCAGTCTGTCTGTCCCTCAGTCTGTCCCCTCAGTCTGTCTGTCCCTCAGTCTGTCCCTCAGTCTGTCTGTCCCTCAGTCTGTCCCCTCAGTCTGTCCCCTCAGTCTGTCCCTCAGTCTGTCTGTCCCTCAGTCTGTCTGTCCCTCTGTCTGTCTGTCCCTCTGTCTGTCTGTCTGTCCCTCAGTCTGTCTGTCCCCTCAGTCTGTCCGTCGCTCAGTCTGTCTGTCCATCAGTCTGTCTGTCCCTCGTGGCCAGCCCACGTTTACGACACGAGAAAAGAAACAAGACTGCAGATGCAGACCCCCCCCCTCCTACATCACCCCAACACAGCTGCCCCCCCCCTAGCCCCCCCCACCCCCCAAGACCCCTTCATCAGCCCTGTCAGGGTCACTGGGTCTCATTGCGCATATTGCCGAACTCAACTCGTTCAAACCTCCGATCGATGCTAATTTGTTTCCGAGGCGTTTGGTGTCACTATCGCTAAAGCTCGGGTTCCGAAATCTACATAATATCTACAGATCTGGTCCACAGACTCAAGGAGGACTGACCAGACGAATCAAACCGCTTGGAAATGCCTCTTACCCCAAAACAAAGCGCCACTATCGATACGAGGAACCGCTAACGGAACAGCGCTCATGAGCTATCTCCCTCAAATCCGTCGTAAATTCTTTAAATCGAATGGAATGTTCCTGGCCCTCATATTCGGCCCGCATCCACCACATTTCTCCCACAATGCTTTGGGCCTCGCATGCCCATTACTCATCGGCGTTATTAGCCGCCCTGTCACGGGTATTGTGGCGGTTTTGTGCGGCGGAGGGTTAATTCGACACGCGTTGCCAATCAAAACATTTCCTGACTTGCACAGGGTCTGGGTTCCGCTCTGCCCCGGAGCGTGGTAAAGGAGCGGAGCGTGACCCTGTCTGACGAACCAAGCGGTCTTAAAGAGAACATGGAGGAGAGGGAGAATGAGAGAGCGTTGCAATGACACGCATGGGGTTGCGTACTATGGCGTAACTACGGACACAGGATGGATGGGAGGCCAGAAGGGACAAATGGGACGGGGGAATCTGATCATGTAATATCTATTCAAAGTCAAAGTCAAAGTCATTTTTATTTGTCCACATACATCATACAGGTACAAGTAGTGAAATGTTCTTCCGTTAGTCTTAGATTGTGTACATACTATAGACATATAGAGATGTAAAAAAAGGACATATAAGAGCATATACATATGTTCATTAATATATATATATATATATATATATATATATATATATATATATATATAATACATATATATATATATTGAGAGAGAGAGAGAGAGAGAGAGAGAGAGAGAGAGAGAAAGACAGACAGAAAGAATATATTGCATATTCACAAGTACAGAATTCAAGTTTAAATTTAAAGTGCACTTGTATTGTGTGTTGAGATTTGACCTACAGCTCGTTCTCTCTATACCTTTCTATTGTTATTGACGTTAGTCTGAATGCTGTTCTCCTAGCCCATGTTGTTATTGACGTTAGTCTGAATGCTGTTATCCTAGCCCATGTTGTTATTGACGTTAGTCTGAATGCTGTTCTCTTAGCCCATGTTGTTATTGACGTTAGTGTGAATGCTGTTCTCCTAGCCCATGTTGTTATTGACGTTAGTCTGAATGCTGTTCTCGTAGCCCATGTTGTTATTGACGTCAGTCTGAATGCTGTTCTCCTAGCCCATGTTGTTATTGACGTTAGTGTGAATGCTGTTCTCTTAGCCCATGTTGTTATTGACGTTAGTGTGAATGCTGTTCTCCTAGCCCATGTTGTTATTGACGTTAGTCTGAATGCTGTTCTCCTAGCCCATGTTGTTATTGACGCTAGTCTGAATGCTGTTCTCCTAGCCCATGTTGTTATTGACATTAGTGTGAATGGTGTTCTCATAGTCCATGTTGTTATTGACGTTAGTGTGAATGCTGTTCTCCTAGCCCATGTTGTTATTGACGTTAGTCTGAATGCTGTTCTCCTAGCCCATGTTGTGCCTCAAGCAGATCTGAACACACCCTCATATTCTGCTTGGTCACACCTCCTTTACTGGCGGTCTGCAGCAGTCGAGAGCGAATGTGTGTCCCCGGTCGACTGTGTAACCCCCGGCGCTCGGTATAAACACGCTGCTGAAAGAAGGCGGAGCTCCGTCGTGAGCGAGGCGGCGCGGCGTCCGACCGCCCGGCCCTCGTTAATAGAGGGATGCAAACGCAGATGGAAAGAAACGGGTGGTCCTCACCCAGGTCCCAACTTTCCCGGCCGGGTGAGAGATTCGCGGGTGACGCTGAACGCTTGACCTTTGATAAAGCGCTCTCGGGCCAGGGGGCAGGGACTAGCACATCGTCTCTGTCCCTGTCCTCCTCCTTCTGTCCCTGTGTCCACCTCTCTCCGCTTTCCTCTGCGCAAACATGAGGACGAGAACCATGAGGGAACGCGGAACCTGAAGCTACGGTACGGTACTGGGTGGTTTCCGGCGCGTGTCTCTCTCTCCCAGCGTCTGTTAATAAGTGTTAATGTGGGAAGCTCACAGCAGGACAATAGCTGTGTGCAGTTGTAAAACAAAAAGAGATTTCAGGCGCTGGCAGGGTGTTGTGAGCGTGACCGCCGCTCCGCTGTGAGCTTCGGGCCTGGGAGCCCGCGAGCGTGTCGGGGAAGCCGGCGACCGCAGCCAGACAGGGTACTTAACGCCTTGCGCCATGTGTGCTCGACCACTGGACGTGGATATCCGAGCCCCCCCCCCCCGTCCCCAGGGGACGGCGCTGGGGACAGTCACATGGGCTGGACCCTGAACCCGACCCCACCGTAACCCTACCGGCTAACCGCTGACCTTCACTCTCTCGCTGTGATGGGAGGGCTCGAGGAAGCCCCCCCCCTAACCCCCCCTAGCCTTCCTGCTAAGGTGGCGACGGAATCCAGACGCTGCTGTGTCTGTCTGTCTGCGCAGCTGAAGTATCCGTATCCGTGACCACGTCATCTCCCATCTCATCTGATGTGAAATTCCTCAGGCTAATTCCTGGAAGTGATGTCATGGAGCCCATTATTACTTACATTTTTCCAGATGTGTTGGTGATTAGACTGTACCACACCTGAGGTGAGATAGAAGTGTTCAAACGAGCCGGAATTATGCCGACGCTAGCTAGCTTTAGTCTCTGGGGTGTTTAACATTTTTAACTTTCTGTAATTGAGACAACTTCCATCGTGATGGATGACTTTTTCTGAGTGGACATGGATCGCATTACTGTCCCAGAGATGGACTGACGGGAGCAGAGGACATGGACAGAATATGTCACTTCCTGTCAGGAAAAAATTGTATCACACACACACACACACGCACACACACACACACACACACACACACACACACACACACACACACACACACACACACACGGAGCAGAGTAGACATACAAACTGGTCTCCCCCAGCCTGGTCCATCTCTCTCTCTAGCGGAGGGGAACTCACACCCCCCCAACACATTCCTGATGCCTACATGTGACCCTTGTTCTCTCCCACGGGCCGAGAGGCAGGGGGGCAGCGAGGTAGGGGGGGCAGGGAGGCAGGGAAGGCAGGGAGGCAGGGGGGCATTGAAGCAGGGGGGGCATTGAAGCAGGGGGGGCAGGGGGGGCAGGGGAGGCAGGGGGGCATCGAAGCAGGGGGGGCAGGGGAGGCAGGGAGGCAGGGGAGGCAGGGGGACAGCGAGGCAGGGGGGGCAGGGGAGGCAGGGGAGGCAGGGGGGGCAGGGGAGGCAGGGGGGGCAGGGGGGCAGGGGAGGCAGGGGAGGCAGGGGGGGCAGGGGAGGCAGGGGGGCATCGAAGCAGGGGGGGCAGGGGAGGCAGAGGAGGCAGGGGGGCAGGGGGGGCAGGGGAGGCAGAGGAGGCAGGGGGGCAGGGGGGGCAGGGGAGGCAGGGGGGGCAGGGGGGCAGGGGGGGCAGGGGAGGCAGGGGGGGCAGGGGAGGCAGGGGGGCAGGAAGGCAGGGGAGGCAGGGGGGCAGGGGAGGCAGGGGGGGCAGGGGAGGCAGGGGGGCAGGAAGGCAGGGGAGGCAGGGGGGGCAGGGGAGGCAGGGGGGCAGCGAGGTAGAGGGGGCAGGGGGGCAGCGAGGCAGGGGGGGCAGCGAGGCAGGGGGGGGCAGGGAGGCAGGGGGGGCAGGGGAGGCAGGGGGGCAGGAAGGCACATGTGGCAGCGCTCCGGAAGACGCATGGCTGGCAGATGTGTGTACTGAGACGGGCCGGGTGTGCTTACTGTCTGACATAGACCGAGTGTGTGTCACACACACACACACACACACACACACACACACACAAGACACAGGCATGCAGACACACAGACAAGACACACACAAGACATACAGACATATACACACACACACACAAGACACACACAAGACACATGCAGACACACACACACAAGACACACACAAGACACAGAAATGCAGACAAGGACACACACACACGAGACACACACGACACACACAGACATGCAAGCAGACACACACACACATATACACACTCACACACAAGACACATACACACAAGACACACACAAGACACTCAGACATGCAGACACACACACACACACACACACACACACACACACACACACACACACATGTGGGTCCCAGAGAAGGACGGTCCAGTGTGGAGGAATGTGAGGAATTCACTGGGGAGAGGAGCATGGCATGCTGGGAAAGACAGATTTATGACGGGGTGCGGGTGGGGTGGGGTGGGGTGGGTGCTGCACCTTCGTGTGACAACGTCCAAACTCACCACTACCCCTGGGGATCTCCACCGTGACGAGGGGGGTGTGAGGGTGTGAGGGTAGGGCCCTCTTGACCAGTCGTGATGGGGGGGGTGTGAGGGTGTGAGGTCAGGGCCCTCTTGACCAGCGGCTTGCCCAGTAGGGATGAGACGGTATACTGTAAAACCGTGAACCGCGCTATAAAATGTCCACGGTATTAGAACCCTGTGGTTACGGTATTACGTTTACGGTATTACACAATAACACGCTGCTGAAACTTCACATTTCAAGTTGCTTGCAACAGTTAATTTTGTAATTTAATATAAGATTGCTATTAATAAACTGACACACTAATGTTCAATAAAGCTGTTTTCCTTCGAAGTAAAATACTTGTTTTTTTTATGTCAGTTGGGGAGGTGAAATGCCGTATACCGTGAAATACCATAAACCGTACCGTGTAACTAGATACCGTACCGTACCGTACTGGAAAAATCCATACCGTCTCATCCCTAGTTCCCAGTACCCGCCAGCTCACAGGAGTCCGTCAACGTGGTCACTTTGTGATCTTAATAACTTCCCAGATTATCTGACCTCCTGACCCCATCCTACTGTACGGTCATAACCTTCAAGTAGAACCCGAGACAGGATTTCTCAGTAGAACCAGTAGAATATTATGGCCCTGCTCTGAGCTGAGCTGGTCAAGTAGAACGTGAGACAGTAGAACCAGTAGAATATTACATCCCTGGACTGAGCTGGTCAAGTAGAACGTGAGACAGTAGAACCAGTAGAATATTATGGCCCTGGACTGAGATGAACTGGTCAAGTAGAACGTGAGACAGTAGAACCAGTAGAATATTACATCCCTGGACTGAGCTGGTCAAGTAGAACGTGAGACAGTGCAACCAGTAGAATATTAGGTCCCTGGACTGAGATGAACTGGTCAAGTAGAACGTGAGACAGTAGAACCAGTAGGATATTATGGCCCTGCTCTGAGCTGGTCAAGTAGAACCCGAGACAGTAGAACCAGTAGAATATTAGGTCCCTGGACTGAGCTGAGCTGGTCAGCGTCTCCTCTCCCGCACCTCCTCCTGGACCGCGCCCAGTGGACACAATGACCTCATCAGTGTGTGACTCCTTCTCGGTGACACATGTGGTGAGCCCGGGGGTATTTTTGACCGTCTGCCCCCGCTTCCACCCCCATACTAGGAGCGGCAGGACATCTGATCTGACCGCACGAAGAGACAGACTTTTAACAGGTCATTAATGAGTCCGTCAAATGATCACGAGTCAATGGGGTCGGCGTGGTAACGGGCCTCGTCTCTGGACTTTGTAGAACGGACGGCGCCGAACGACCGGTCACATGACCATGATTCCGATGGAACGTTTAAAAAGTGGCTCGGTATGTCGGAAGTTACCGTTGCCGAACGTGAGACAGCTGTCTTTGTTGCTCACCCTTTTCATTGAGACTTGCCTCATTTGCATGTATTTCAGTCATTTCCTTAAAGGTACCCAACGGAACGTCAATCAAAACAATCTGTTCTTTGTTTTATTTTTGAAATTCCTTGATTATATGGTTCCTTGTAGTCTAATAAACATGTTGAATCACTTGAATGTCTTTCCTACCTTGTAATTTCTTCGCAAAATGATATTTAGCTAATGTTTTGAAAACAACAAAGATGTGTGAAACGTCACTATTATGTGCTTGCGTATTGACGCAATGACGTAGTACGAGATTTTCGGGGACCACCTTCTCAAATTTGCTCTAGAGCGCATACTAGTGGTCAAAACCTACATTGGGTACCTTTAACACACCAGCTACTTGTAACTGGACAGTAGAAATACATATTGTAGAACGAAAGAGGAGCACAATAGAGTGGTCAAGCGAAGTGTTTTCACAGTACCGTTGCGTTGTATTGTTACCCAGATAGCAAGCGGATCTGGGCCATATACAGGCCAGATCTGGCCCTTGTGGCTTAGTTCCAGCCCATATATGGCCCAGAATCATTACACATCCACTTGCTATCTGGGTAGTTTGCTAGTTGGTGCACAGAGGCTTACACAGAGGCTACTTGTATTTGGGTTTCTAGAACATTCTGGTTGGTAACTGGAGGACCCTATGTTTGGAACTTGAGGGATACCGTTGACTTAACGTTCAAAAGAGGTCGGGAGCTGTGAGAACCTCTGTACCT